>NW_017731604.1:1596850-1617067 GCF_001890085.2 Hipposideros armiger | reverse complement strand
GAGAAGATATTTGCCAATGATATATCTGATAAGGGGTTAATATCCAAAATTTATAAAACACTCATTCAACTCAACACCAAAAAAACAAATAACCCAATTAAAAAATGGGAAGAGGGTATGAAGAGACATTTTTCTAAAGAGGACATATAGATAGTCAACAGGCATATGAAAAAAATGTTCAACCTCACTAATCATTAGGGAATGCAAATAAAAACCACAATGAGATACCACTTCACTCCGGTCAGAATGGCCATCATCAATAAATCAACAAACAACAAGTGCTGGCGAGGTTGTGGGGAAAAGGGAAAAAAGGTGCACTATTGGTGGGACTGCAGATTGGTGCAGCCATTATGGAAATCAGTATGGAGGTATCTCAAGAACCTGGAAATGGAACTACCTTATGACCCAGCAATTCCACTCTTGGGTATCTATCCAGAGAAACCCAAGACGCTAATTTGAAAAAATATATGTACCCCTATGTTTATTGCAGCGCTATTTACAATAGCCAAGACTTGGAAACAACCGAAATGCCCATCGGTAGATAACGGGATTAAGAAGCTGTGTACATTTATACAACGGAGTATTACTCAGCTATAAAGAAAAATGAAATCTTACCATTTGCGATGAGATAGATGGACCTAGGGAACATTATGCTAAATGAAATAAGTCAGTCGGAGAAAGACAAATACCATATGATCTCACTTATATGTGGAATCTAAAGAACTGAATAAATGAGCAAAGTAAACAGAAATAGTCTCAGAGATATAGAGGAAAAACTGATGGTTGCTAGATGGGAGGGGGTGGGAATGAGGGAGAAGGGGAAGGGATTAGACAGCATAAATTGGTAACTACAATATTGCCACAGGGATATGAAAGACAGTACAGGGAATATAATTAATAATGTTGTAAATATTTTGTAGGGTGTCAGGTGGTCACATGTCTTGTTAGGGAGACCACTTCATGGATGGTGTAGAGGCTTGACCACTGCACTGTACACCTGAAGCTGACATTGAATAATATTGTATGTCAACTATAATTTAGTACATATATATATATATACACATATATAGTAACGGGATGTTAACTATAGTGTGGGGAGTGGAGTCAATGGTATTTTAATAGATATGTATGATGTCGGGGCAGTGGAGTGGGGCGGTGGATTTGGAGAGGGGTGTTGTCACTTTGTAAGGGGTAAAAAGTATAACTATTGCACTGTTTTGTACACCTGAAACCAATAAAAAAATGAAAAAAAATTGTAGAATTTTCCCCATTTTACAAATTAGGCACAGAAAGGCTCAGGAAATAGCCCAAAGTGTAACAGCTAGCAGGTGCCAGAGCTAGGATTGAACCTAGGCATTCTGGTAATCAATTTTGTCAGGGACTCCACTCCTTTTGTTGACCCCCCATTCCCAAAGCAGGACCTAATATCCTTGTTCCCCTGGCTGCTTAGCTTTTCAACCTCCCCTCCAACACTTGTTCTTGTTCAAATTTACTCTTCCTTCAATGTATATTTCCAATTCTGGTCCCCCCAATGAATGTTAATTAAACTTTCATCACCCCACAAGTGTTTTACTCACACCGGTCTCCTAGCTTTCCTCCTATTTTATGGGACTTGTATATGTGTCTCCCTCATACTCTACTATACCTCAAGATCCTTGTGAAAGCAGTAACCATTTTATACTTCTGTCCTCGGCCCCAAGTAGGCACTCATGGAAAGATTTTAGAATGAATTGATGTGGACATCTTCTGCATAGAGGTGACAGTTGACTCCATGAATAAGAATCCATAGCCTCAGCATTGTGAGGGGAAAAAAAGATCTAAATAATGAGAAAAAGGGTGATAGATGGGTATTGGTAGTGGGATTGGCATGAGAAAGGAGCAGGGTCACATATACCTGGAGACAAAATGTTAAAAGAATACAGAGAATAAATAAAGCAGATCAGAAAAGCCTGGAAGAGCTCATTTGAGGGCTAAATCAAGGTGAGAGTGGCCAGCTCCACCACACTAACCCTGTTTTCCAATCCCCTTGACTGCCAGCATTTCAAAATAACACGGCAGTGCCATCTAATGGACATGTTTGGAACTGCAAGCCACTGGCTTAGTGCTGCAGGCTCCAGACACTCTAACAGCGATTCTCAACCTGTGGGTCGCGACCCCTTTGGGGGTCGAACGACCCTTTCGGGGGTCGAACGACCCTTTCATAGGGATCGCCTAAGACCATCGGAAAACAAAAAGATATTTACATTACGATTCATAACAGTAGCAAAATTACAGTTATAGAGTAGCAACGAAAATAATTTTATGGTTGGGGGTCACCACAACATGAGGAACTGTATTAAGGGGTCGCGGCATTAGGAAGGTTGAGAACCACTGCTCTAGAAGCTGGAATGTCAGGTGACTAATCTCCCATGCCAGCCCTCAGGCTAACCCTCAGAAAGCCAATCACCCTTCTTTCCTGATGGACTTTATAGAACGAAAGGGTTGGCACAGTCTGATCCTGTTCTTCGATACAGACTTCATTCCAGCCAGCCCCTCCAACATTCATGCCCTCCCTGGTTCTCTGGCTCCTCAGCCTTTGTTCGGGTCATGAAGGCTCCTCAGCCTAGCATACTCTCCCCTTCCCCTCTCACCTCTATCCAAATCCTGCCTGTCCTTCAAGACTCTTTGTTGCTTCTAAGTGGCAAAGGCATTAGGCTAAGAAACTAGAAACCTAGAGTCTACTTTAGGCTTGATGATTTATTAGCTACGTAACCTGGAGCTACCCTTTTTTCTTCTGGGCTGCCAAGCTATTGCTCTTTCCAGCATATTACGGTGTTCCCTTTGGAGGGGCAGCCTGGGCTGTGATGTGCTGGAAAGAGCAATAGTCTGGCAGGTCAGACTGTCTGACTCCCACTTAGACATTAAGAATATCCTTCTCCTCTCTAGGCCTCATATTCACCATGTGCACAGTGGTAGAATTTCTCAGTATGTAAGAGCTTTCCCAGAGCTGATATTCTCAGAGTCTGACAAAAACTGCCCAACCCAGCTCCTCTTCTGGCCCCTAGTACTGTTTGTTATTTTTGTTCTTTTTCTGCAGCTTAGCTTTCAACTCCTTGCTCCCTTGACCCAGCTGTTAGTTGAAGCACAAAGCCACCTCTACAAGGCTGGAACTCACTCCTTTTTATGCAGTGATTTATGCTTATTTCTTCATAATTTTTAAATGTTCTCCTTATAGCATGCTATAGAGGGATACAGATGAGGAAACAGTAGCCCAGAAAAATAAAGACATTTGCTCAAGGACACATAGATGAGAAGTCATAGAGTTAGTATACAAGTCCTAGTCGTGTGTGCGTGTGCGTGTGTGTGTGTGTGTGTGTGTTTAATAACAGTTAAGTGCTTGCCTTGCTGAGAATCACCATGACCTGTCTGTTGGAAATAATGTGTATGATACCAAAGGCCTGGAGAAAGACCCCAAAACTATCCAGTTCTGTGGAAAAGGAAAGCATAACCATGAAAAGTAAGATCACTTGACAGTTGTTCCTATATCTTTCTCCCATCTTTACTTTCTGGTTTCGTTTATCTCTGGGCTTATAACAGTACAGAAAAAGTCTTCGAATTCTGGAAAGTCAAAGCCCAAAGGCCTATGAAGAATCCCTATTCTATAGCCCCTATTTTATAGATATTGAAACTGAAGCTACCCTCCAGAGTAGGCCACCCTCAATATTTTGCTTGAGGACCCATACAAAGTTCTGCCTAGAACAAGAAGATTTTTTGACTGACTTCTTTTAAATAAATACAAACACCACCATTTCCAGTAGGCTCAAGAGGCAGTGTATCTAAAACCCAGAAAAAATATTAATAGAAGTCCAGCAAAACAGGTTTGTTTTTTTCCCCACATAGCAAACATATAGCCAACTCATTTTAGAATAGAATATTCTGTCATTTTTACCTTCAGCTCCACTTTTCTACTCCCAAACTGGAAAGGCAGGGAGAAACCACTGAGGTAAACTTGTAAAGCCTGGAGGCCTCCCAACCTAAGCTGAGGTTGGGATGGAACCTCGAGATTTATTGGCCAGATGGGTTCACAGAGCTGGGGAAACAGAATCACATAAACAGGTCTTCAAAGCTGAAAGGGACCTATAGGACCACCTCACCAAGCTCTTATATCCACCACCATCTGTTTTTACAGATGAGGAGAATGAGGATCAGAGAATAGATGGGCCCAAGACCACAGAATTGTTTCAGACTTTGTCTTCTCAAGAGATTAACTGCACAGAAGGTAAGAAAAAAAGTTCAGAAGTTAGGACACACTCTCTACTGCACTTGCAGTAAAAGTATGCTGAGTGGAGAGGTGAGGCAAACAAATAGCAAATGAAGATGCTCCAAGTTCTCATTTGTCAAAAGAAATATTGACAAAACAAGGAACTGTCTGAACCAACTTTGTTGGAGCTCAGGAAAACAGTTAAGATTTACAGCAATCAAGCAAACACACAATCAAGAAAAAGCCATCTTCAAAAGAGTGGGAAAGTTTTATTGCAATTTTGCTCACCCATGTCCCACCCCTCCCCAGCACAGCATCAACTGTGGTCTTGAGCAGGTGGCAACCCAATTCCTAGTTCTCTCCCTTGAACTGGAAGGGGAAGAGCCAACATTATTAGCAAATTATTATGCACATCTGTTTATTTTGGGGGGTTTTTAAATAAAGATTTTTATTGGGGAATTGGGGAGGGGAACATTGTATTTTTCCAGGACCCATCAGCTCCAAGTCAAGTTGTTGTCCTTCAATCTTAGTTGCGGGGGTGGGGTGGGGTGGTAGCCCACCATCCCATGCAGGAGTCAAACCGGCAACCTTGCTGCTAAGAGGATGTGCTCTTACCAGCTCACAGGCAGCTCAGCTCACTGGCCCATGTAGGAATCAAACCAGTGACCCTGTTGCTCAGAGCTCATGCTCTTAACCACATCTTAACCACATCTAACCAGATCTTTGCACATCTGTTTTAACATGCCTAGGAGGATACCTGAAAGACTGATGGAAGGCACACATCTCCATTTTGCATAACTCATAATGCACACAGCAAAGCAGCAGGCACTGATTTTAAAGGGTATAAGGCAACTACAAACCCACAGGCATCTGGGGCAAAGATTATGGGTGGAGACATACAAAAGACCTTCTAAGGCCCAGAGAAAGAGCAAATATGATACATATTCTTAGGGAAACTAAGACATTGAAAATCAGCCATGTATATGGGGGAATTTAGGAAGCCATGCACATGCCCAGGCAAGATGTGTGCTCTCATAAGAGTCCTAAGAAAACACTAAACTTTCACTTTGGTCTTATTCCTAGGCTCAGAGCAAACCTAGCTAGGAGATGAAGGAGTGCTCTAGCAGAGAGCGAATCTGCAAAGACCAGGAGAAGTGGTTGCACTCTCTCTCTCCCCTCCCCCTTCTCTCTCAGGGAGGAGGTTGTTTGTTTTAGCTCCTCATGCTATAGGAAATATAAAGGAAATCTCTGTCAAAACATTGGCTGAACATGACCTATAAGAACAGAGAACTTGTTGATCACACATGACAAGGAATAATCTTTGCAAAATAGTTTGGAAAAGTTAAAACAAATGGACTATTGTAACTTTCAACAACTAAAAAAAAGGAAACAATAGGAAAGAGGAAAATCTGATTTCCAGGATTATGACATTATAATAGTCAAATGCCCAGTTTTCAACAACGACAAAATCACAAGGCATACAAGGAAACAGGAAACATGATTCATTCAGAGGAATGAAATAACTTGAAAGAAACCATCCCTGAAGAAGTCCAGGTATCAGACTTAATAGACAACGACTTTAAAACAGTTGTCTTAAATATGCTCAAAAAGCCAAAGGAAAACATGGACAAAGAAATGAAGTAATTTAGGAAAATCATATGTGAACTAAATGATAATACCAACAAAGAGATAAAAATTATAAAAAGAAATCAAACAGAATTCCTGGAGCTGGCAAGTATAATAACTAAACTGAAAAGTTCACTATAGGGGTTCAACAGCAACTTTGTGCAGTAAGAAGAAAGAATCAGCAAAAAAGGAGGCATGATAACAGAAATAAAATCTGAGGAGCAGAAAGAAAAACAAATGAAACACAGGCTAATGGACTTGTGAGACAGCATCATGCAAGTCAACATATGCATTATAGAAATCCCAGAAGGATAAGAGAGAGAAAAAATGGGACAAAAATCATATTTGAAAAAGTAATAAATGAAAATATCTCAAATTCGATGAAAGACATAAATGTATAAATCCAAGAACCCCAATAAACTCCACATTGGGTAAACCTACAGACACACAAAGAGAAACAAAAAGACTGTTGAAAGCCAAGACAAAGAGAGAAACTTGTTTTTTTTTTTTAGCTGAGCTATCCTGCTTCCTATTGGCAGCTTAGCGGCAGCTTAGCTCGGGCCGGGACTCGAACCGCTGTTGCTCAGAGCTCAAACTCTTGAGCGAGCTCTTAACAACTGAGCCACTCGGCCAGCCCAAGAGAATCTTGAAAGCAGCAAGGGAGAAGCAACTTTTCTTGAAGAAGGGATCCTCAATCTGATGATTAACTGATTTCTCAACAGAAAATTTGGAGGCCAGAGGCAATGGGTTGATATATTCAAGCACTGAAACAAAGAAACAAACAAACAAAAACAGCTGCCAATTGAAATCTCTATTTCTGGCAAAACTGTCTTTCAAAATCGAGGAAGAAATAATGACATTCTCAAATAAACAAAAGCTGAGATAGTTTTTTACCACTAGACCTGCCCTACAGGAAATGCTAGAGGGAATCCTTTAGGTTGATGAAAGAACACTGAATAGTAGTAACTCAAGGCCATATGAAGACATAAAGTTCCCTGGTAAAGGTAAATATATGAGCAAATATATAAGCCAATATTAGTGTAATTTTGAATTGTAACTCCATTTTATATTTTCTGCAGGATTTAAACCAATAGCACAAAATAATTTTAAATCTATGTTATTGAACACATACTTATAAAGATACAATTTGTGACATTGATAACTGTAGAAGAGAAGAGTTTATGTATGTGATTGAAGATAAGTTGGTGTCAATTCATTTAGACTGTTATAACTATAGGGTGTTATATATAATTCCCATGGTACCCACAAAGAAAATATCTCTACAATATACACAAAAGGAAATGAAAAGGGAATTAAAACATGTCACTGTAAAAATCAATTGAACACAAAAGAAGACAGTAGTGGAGAAAATGAGCAGCAAAAAAGCTACTAGAAAAAAATAGCAAATGGCAGAAGACCTTCCTTTTCAGTAATTACATTAAAATTAACTGGATTAAACTCTCCAATCAAAGGCAGAGATTGGCAGAATGGATTTAAAAACAGCGCACAACTATATACTGTCTAAAAGAAAACCACTATATATTTAAAAACACAAATAGCTTAAAAATAAAAGAATGGTAAAAGATATTCTATACAAATAATAACCAAGACAGAGATGGGGTGGCTACACTGATATAGGACAAAATATACTTTGTTATGGACTGGATTGTGCCCTCACCCAAATTCATTCATTGAAACCCTAATCCCTAATGTGACTGTATTTGGATATAAGGCCTTTAAGAATATAATAATAGGTAAGTGAGATCATAGAGTGGGGCTTTATTCTGACAGAACAAGTGTCCTTATAAGAATAGAAAGAAACACCAGACACCTCTCTCTCTCCACATGCACACAAAGAAAAGGCCAAGAATGACACATTTTGAATGTAGCCATATACAAGTCAAAAAGTGAGTTTTCAACAGAAACCAGCTCTTACGGCATACTGAACTTGTTCTAGCCTCCAGAACATTAGGAAAATTGTTTTTTTTCTTTTTAAAGATTTTATTGGGAAATTGGGGGAGGGGGACAGCGTTGAGGAATAGGGGAAGGGTAACAGACAAGTTGCTGTCCTTTTGTTCTTCAGTCTAGTTGTGGAGGACGTCGCTTCACTGACCCATGTTGGTATTATCATTGTGCTCTTCCCGGGTGAGGCAGATCGGTCACCGGCCTCTGGACGACTGCTCATGGCAGCTCTTGGCAGCTCACACCAGCTGCTGGCCACTCACACTGGCTGCCAGCTACACACGGTAGCTATGGCAGCCCACTGCAGCAGGGGCTACAGCTGTTGCCATTGCCGGCGACTCACAGCAACCCCTCTCCAGGTCAAGCTGTTGTTCACCAACTTAGCTGAAGAGGGCAGTGTCACTGGCCCTCATGTGGGATCTGAACCGGGGCCCTGCTGCTCAGAGCTGGTGTCCCAAGCCAGCTCTTAACCAATGCGCCACTTGGCCGGCCCTATTTTTTTTTCTTTAAGCCACCAGTCTAGAGTATTTTGTTACGGTATCCTGAGCTGACTAATAGAGACTTTAATTTTTAAAAAATTACAAGCAACAAAAAGAACATTACATATTGGAAAAGGGGTCCATTCCCTAACAAGATATAACAATTATAAAAACATATGCACCACATATGCACCAAATAGCACATCCTTAAAGTATATGAAGCTATCATGAACAGAACTGAAAGGAGAAATAATAGTTTTACGTTAATAATTTGAGACTTCAATACTTCACTTTTAATAATGGATAAAACAACCAGAAAGAAAATCAATAAAGAAAGCCAATGAAACATAATAGACATAGAAAATACTCCATACAACAACAGCAGAATACATATTTTTCTCATGTGCACATGGAACATTCTCCAGTATAGACAATATATTAGGAAACAAAACAAATCTTAAAAGGGTTTAAAAAGTTTAAAAATATTGAAACCATAAAAATTATCTTTTCCTGGTCACAATAGAATGAAAAAAGAAAACAATAACAGACAAAAAAACTGGAAAATTCATAAATATGTGGAAATTAAACAACACACTCTTAATTAAACAACCAATGGGTCAAAGAGGAAATCACAAGGGAAATTAGAAAATACTTTGAGACAAATGAAAATGAAATACAACATACCAAAATTTATGGGATTCAATGAAAATACTAAGAGGGAAAATTATAGCTGCATATGCATATATTTCAAAAAGAAAAAAGTTCTCAAAACAACAATCTAGAGTTGTATTTGAAGGAACCATAAAGAAGAGAGCCAAATAAACCCAAAGTCGTCAGGAGGAAGGAAATAATAAAGACTAGAGCAGACATTTAAAATTGAGAGAATATAAAAACAAAGAAAATCAATTAAACCAAATGTTGGTTCTTTGAAAAGATCAACAAAATTGACAAATCTTTAGCTAGATTTGTTAAGAAAAATAAAAGAGAGAATTTAAGTTACAAAAATCAGAAATGAAAGTGGGGACATTATTACCCATTTAAAAAAATAAAAAAATGATTATCAGAAAATACTCTGAACATTGGTACACCAACAAATTAGATAACCTAAGTAAAATGGACAAATTCTTAAACGTGCATAAATTACCCAAACTATCTCAAGAAGAAACAGAAATCTCAACAGAACTATAACTAGTAAAGATATTATATCAATAATCACAAACCTCCCCTGTCCAAAAAAACCCTAGACCATTTAAATGGCTTCACTGGTGAATTCTACCAAACATTTAAAGAAGAATTAACACCAACCCTTCTCAAATCACTTCAAAAAAAGATTGAAGAAGAAACAATTCCTAAGTTGTTTTATAGGCAAGCATTACCCTGATACCAAAGCCAGACAAAGACACTTAAAGAAAAGAAAACCACAAATAACCCTTTTGAATAATGATGCAGAAATCTTCAACAACAACAACAAAAACAAAAGAAACAAACAACTAGCAAATCAAATTCAGCAGCATAGTAAAAAGGTTATATTCCATGACCAAGTGGAATTTATTCCTGGAATGCAATGCTGTTACAACATATGAAAATGTGTCAATGGAATAGCACATTAATAGAGTAAAAAGGGGAAAAGCACAGAATCTAAATTTAATATCTAAATTGATGTTTAAAAAAAAAGATCTGACAAAATTCAGCACCCCTTCATGATAAAAGCACTCAATACACAAGGAATACAAAGAAACTTTCTATACATGATAAAAGTGGTATGTGAACAACCCAGAGTCAACAACATACACAATGGTGAAAGACTGCAAACTTCTCTTCTAAGATGAGGAGCAAAGCAAGGATGATTGCTTTCAGCATTTCTACTTAACATAGTATCAGGAGTTCTAGACAAAGAAATTAAGAATAAAAGAATTCAGCAAAGTTGAAGGATAAAAAGTTAACACACAAAAATCAGATGCATTTCCATACATTAACAATGAGCCATCCAACAAGGAAATTAAGAAATCAATTCCATTTAAAGTAGCATTAAAAAGAATAAAATGTTGAGAGATCCAAAATGGCAGAGTAGATAAACACTGTGCCTGTGTCCCTCTGTGAACATATTAAAATTACAAGTAAATTACAGAACAATCAACCTGAAGAACCATCTGAAGTCTAGCCAAACAGAAGTCCTATGACTAAAAATATAAAGAAGCCACATCAGGACTGGCAGGAGAAGCAGGGAAGTGGAATGGGCCCCAAACCTCTGTGTGGTGGTTGAGAATCAGGAGGGATATCTTGGCTAAGGAGGATCCCCCAGAGGAGCGAGGTACCCCAACCCTCCACACCAGGCTCCCCTGCCCGAAGTACTGGTGCCAGGAAGAGGAGCCCCCACAATATCTGGCCATGAAACAGTGGGGATTCCGACCATCTGAGTGGGATGGAAGGTTGCAGGAAACCCAGATGTCCCCTTAAATGGTCCAGGAACAGACTCACTCACAGGCACTTACCCTGGGCTCCAACAGAGGGATGGTGACTCAGGAGGCATTGGAGACATACAAAGGAAGGAAGACTGAGGTGTGTGGCTTCAAGAGGAGGACTGGAGGACAATCAGCATTTTCCCTGTGTGAAGTCTTTCTCCCATGCAGCCGGCAGGCAGGGGCCATCTTTTCTGTGTTGAGCCCACCCTCACCATAGCTAAATCTGAATCTGATTGGCTTGGTGAGCTCTGCTGTTCCAACCTGCTGACTCACTGGGACCCCGCACCCTACTCCCCCAATGCCTGAGGCATTTTTCCACAAGCAGCCAGCCCTGCCCGCATTGCATTCTTTTTTAGAAAATTATCAGAGTCCAGCAGGTCTCTGTCAGGCAGCAACTGGCCTTGGTGTGTTCTGAGACTTTTGCTGAGTAGCTCCATGTTCAGCACTGGCACCAAACCAGAATTTACATTAATCTGGTGACCACAACTCTTCTTACTCTAGTGACTCCCTGAGACCCTGCCTCACCCAACTTGCATGTCACATGAGGCTCTAACAGTTTCTGAACCTTAAGGGAGCTAGCAGGTGGCAGCAGGCCTCAGGATGTCCAGGTTTTTTATGGAGCTACCCCAGACCTGGTACTGGTGGCAGACATCCTCAGTTCATAGGACTCTCCCACAAGCCTCCAGGTTTAGCACAGGCAAAGAAAAAACACAGATTGCTTAGTAGGTCGTACCAGGTAGTCCCTGAACAGTCACAGGCAGTGGGTGACCTGGCCTGCACCAGAGCCCCTCCTAAGAAGCCAAAGAACCAACATACTTGGTGGTTGGATTCAAACCATGGCAGAACACTGCCCAAGTAGCCCCACAAGGGGCACACACAGAGGGTGGTCTCAACAGGCACCAGAGTTCATTGGTGCAAATCCCACTAAGTGCAGTAAGGCCCTTGAAAGCAGCCCATAAGCTGTGGACATGGCCAAACTCCACAGCCAGTCAGTCTAAGGGTCAATCCCACTCATTGACATGCCAATAGTAAACAAGGCTCAACTGTAACAGGAAGGCACACACAGCCCACACAAGGGACACTCCTGGAGCACCCAGATAGGTGACCAGGGAGGCTGTGCCACTGGGCCCCACAGAACACCTACTACATAAGGCTACCAAACCAAGACTGAAAGACATAGCAGATCTACCTAATACATACAAACAAACACAGAGAGGTAGCCAAAATGAGGAAACAAAAAATGTGTCCCAAATGAAAGAAGAGAAGAAAAGTTCAGAAAAAGAACTAAATGAAATAGAGGTAAACAACCTAACAGAGACAGAGTTCAAAACAATGGTTATAAGGATCCTCAAGGTACTCAGTAAGAACTTCAACAAAGAGATAGCAAACATAAAAAGGACATAGAAACCACAAAAAGAACCATTAAGAAGTGAAGAATACAGGCGCCGGGCGAGTGGCACAGTGGTTAAGAGCTGACTTGGGACGCCAGAGGTTCCCAATTCAGATACCACATATGAGGGCCAGTGACACTGCCCTCTACAGCTAAGATGCTTAACAACAGCTCAACCTGGAGCTGGGCTGCCATGAGTTGCTGCAGTGGGTTGCCATGGTCTACCGTGTGTAGCCAGCAGCCGCAGTGAGCGGCCGTCCAGAAGCCAGCGACTGATGTGCCTCGCCCGGGAAGAGCGCAATGATGGTGCCAACTTGGGCCAGTGAAGCAACGTCCTCCACAACTAGACTGAAGACCAAAACGACAGCAACTTGTCTGTTCCCCTTCCCCCAATTCCCCAATTGAAAAAAAAAGAAGTAAAGAATACAGAAATGAAGACTGCACTAGAAGGAATCACCAGCAGACTAGATGAAACAGAGGATCGAATCAATGATTTGGAAGACAAGTTAACAGAAAATACCAATCAGAACAGCAAAAAGGAAAGAGAGTCCAAAAAATAAGGAGAGTTTAAGAGACCTCTGGGACAACAACAAACATAACATTTGCATCATAAGGGTACCAGAAGAAGAAGAGAGAAAGCAAAGGATTGACAACCAGGTTAGAAAATTACTGAAAATGTTCCTAACCTGGTGAAGAAAATAGATATACAAGTCCAGGAAGCACAGAGAGTCCCAAATAGGATGAACCAAACAGGTCCACCCTTAGACACATTATAATTAAAATAGCAAAGGTTAAAGACAAAGAAAGAATCCTAAAAGCAGCAAGAGAAAGGCAAGTAGTAACTTATAAGGGAGCTCCCATAAGATTGTCAGCTGATTTATCAACAGTAACTTTGCAGGCAAGAAGGGACTGGCACAAAATATTAAACATGATGAAAAGCAAGGACTTAAAACAACATTACTCTACACAGCAAGGCTATCATCTAAACTGGGACAGATAAAGAGCTTTCCAGACAAAGAAAAAGCTAAAGGAGTTTATCACCACCAAAGCAGTATTATAAAAAAAACATTACAGGGATTTCATTAAGATGGGAAAACATCAAAATTATGAATAATAAAATGGCAATAGTTACATATCTATCAACAATTACTTTCAATATAAATGAATTAAATGTTCCAATCAAAAGACAGGGCCGGCCGAGTGGCGTGATGATTAAGAACTGGCTTGGGACGCCAGAGGGCCCCGGTTCGGATCCCACATATGAGGGCCAGTGACACTGCCCTCCACAGCTAAGATGCTGAACAACAGCTCAACCTGGAGCTGGGCTGCCCTGAGTCGCCGGCGACGGCGTAGGCTGCAGCCCCTGTGGCAGTGGGTTGCCATGGGCTACCGTGTGTAGCCAGCAGCCGCAGTGAGCGGCCGTCCAGAAGCCGGCGACTGATCTGCCTCGCCCGGGAAGAGCGCAATGATGGTGCCAACTTGGGCCAGTGAAGCAACGTCCTCCACAACTAGACTGAAGAACAAAACGACAGCAACTTGTCTGTTGCCCGTCCCCCAATTCCCCAGCACTGTTCCCATCCACCCAATTCCCCAATAAAAATCTTTAAAAAAATTATTAAAAAAAGACATAGTGTGGCAGAACTGATAAGAAAATAAAACCCCTATATATGCTGCCTACAAGAGACTCATTTCAGATGAAAAGATACACGCAGACTGAAAGTAAAAGAATGGAAAAAGATATTTCATGAAAATGGAAACAAAAACATAAAAAGATGAGTTAGCAATACTTATACCAGACAAAATAGACTTTATTTATTTATTTATTTATTGTAAAATTATATTGGGGGAATTGGGAGAGGGAACAGTGTTGAGGAATCAGGGAAGGGGAACAGATAAGTTGCTGTCCTTTTGTTCTTCAGTCTAGTTGTGGAGAATGTTGCTTCACTGGCCCATGTTGGTATTGTGATCATTGCGCTCTTCTCGGCTGAGGCAGATCAGTGCTGGCCATTGGACAGCAGCTCACGGCAGATCACGTTGGCTGCCGGCCTCTCACACTGGCTGCCGGCCACTCACAGTAGCTTATGGCAGCCCCCTGCAGCCTCACTGCAGCCTACACCATCCCTGGCGACTCACGGCAGCCCAGCTACAGGTCAAGCTATTTTTTACCATCTTAGCTGTAGAAGGCGCAGTGTCACTGGCCCTTGTGGGATCTGAACTGGCGGCCCTGCTCCTCAGAGCTTGTGCTCCCAAGCCAACTCTTAACAGACAAGCCAATTCTTAACCAACGAGCCACTAGGCCGGCCCCAAAATAGACTTTAAAACAAAGGTTATGAGAAGAGAAAATGAAGGAATCCAGTAATCCCACTTCAGGGCATTTATCCAAAGAAACCCAAAATTCTACTTCAAGGGGACATGTGCACCCATATATTCATTGCAGTACTGTTCACAATGGCCAAGATGTGGAGGCAGCCTGGGTGTTCATTGACGGATGAATGGATAAAGAAGAGTTGGTAAATATATACAATGGAATATTGCTCAGTCATTGAAGGGAATGGGTTCTTGCCATCTGCAGTGGCATGGATGGACCTGGAGGGTGTTGTGCTGAGTGGAGTATATCAGACAGAGGAAGACATGATTTCACTTATAAGTGGAATCTAAGAACAAAATTAAGAAAAACAAAACAGAAACAAACTCATAGATACAGATAACATTTTGATGGTTGCCAGATGGGAAGGAGGTGGGTGAAAAAGGGGAAGGGATTAAGAAGTACAAATTAGTTGTTACACAGTAGTCATGAGGATGTAGGGTATAGCATAATGAACATGGTCAATAATATTGTAATAACTATGCATGGTGTAGGATGGGTACTAGATTTGTTGGAGTGATAGATGGGAGGAGGTTGGGGGCAGGGTGAAAAAGGTGAAGGGATTAAGAAGTACAAATTGATAGTTACAAAATAGTCTTGAGGATGTAAAGTAAAGCATAGGGAATATAGTCAATGATATTGTAATATGTGGGTACTAGACTAGTCAGAGGGATCACTTCTTAAACCATATAAAAGTTTAACCACTATGCTATACACCTGAAATTAATATAAAATAATGTTGAATGTCAATTCTAATTGAAAAAAATTAAAAAGGGGGGAAAGGTGAAGAGGAATAAGAGGTCGAAATTTCTGGGTAGAAAACAAAAAAATCATGGGGATGTAATGTACAACATAAGAAATATAGTCAATAATATTGTGATAGCATATTACAGTGTCAGACAGTTGCTGGACTTATCATGGTGATTACTTCTTTAGGTATATAAATGTTGAATAACTATTGCGTATCCCTGAAACTAATACAATTGATGTTAGCTATGTTTTTAATACAAATCTTTAAAAAAAGAATAAAATGTTTAGAAATAAAGTTGATCAAAGAGGTAAATGTCTTGTTCACTGAAAATTAGAAAGCATTGTTGAAAGAAATTTAAAAAGACATAAAAATGGAAAATCATGTGTCCATGGATTGGGAGACTTAATATTGTTAAGATGACAATACCACCCATCCCAAGCTGTAGACTCAATGCAATCATTATCAAAATCTCAATGGCATTTTTTTTCAGAAATAGAAATATCTATCATAAAATTCATATGGAATTTCAAGGATTCTGAATAGCCAAAACAATCCTGAAAAAGACCACAGTTAGAGGACTCACACTTCCTGGTTTCAAAACTTATTACAATGCTACCATATTCAGAACAGTGTGGTATTGGCATAAGGATAGACACACAGACCAATGGAATGGAATACAGAGCCCAGAAACAAACTCTCGCACTTATGGTCAGTTGATTTTCAATACAGGTGCTAAGATCATTCAGTGGTGGAAAGTACAGTTGCTTTCAACCAATGGTTCTGAGAACTGTCCACATGCAAAATAATTTAGGTGGGCCCTTACCTTACACCATATTCAAAAAGTTTGTTACAATGGGCCAAAACATAAATGTAAAAGGTAAAATTATAAAACTCTTAGAAGACATTGGGGAAATTATTCACAACATTGGATTTTGCAAGTATTTCTTGGCTATGACACCAAAAGCATCAGTAACATAAGAAAAAAAATTGGATTTCATCAAAAGGAAAAACTTCAAAAAAAGAAAAAAAACTTTTGTCTTATTACCCTACTACCAGAGTGAGGCACAGGGGCTCTGCTTCATTGATCTTTGCACCTCCCACTTTGGGGGCCTAGTGTAGCACTGTGCTCCCAGCAGCCACCTCCAAAATTGCCCCATGAATGGTCTGAGGCAGCAGAGTATTGTGATCAAGGGTTAAATGAACCATTTCAGAAAGGTGCAGTGCTACCTGATCCTTAGAGAGGCATCTCCAACTGCTGGCTTCTTCTTTGTTCAAAGGATAAAAAGGAAGGAGGGTAGGAAGTGTGAGGAGAGAAATGAAGTAACTGTTCGAGGTGGGGAGTGGGAAGAGGAGGCTCATCATTTGTTCAACTATAACCCCCTGGAGCCTCCCTGGAATATCATCTCTACTCCTTCTCACATACCATATAAAGTCCAGCACTGGCCCACCTCATTGGGAAGTAGCTTCTCCTTTCTCTGAGATTCCAGGTATTTGAATGACACAGGTTAGAACTTAATTATTGTTTGCTGCTCCAGGAGTGCAGTGAAGAGGTCTTTAATGAAAAGACTTTAGGGCTTGAGTCCTTGCCCCTCTAACCTCCTTTACAACCTCTCTCCACCCATACACAGCCTCTCTTCCCTTTTACAGCATGGCCTCATATAGTTGGCCCTCAATAAATTCTAACTGACTGAAAGCCACTCCTACTATTTCCCAGCCAGTTTTCCTCACCCAACACCCTTTCCCAAATTAACCCCAACCTCTAGCTCCATAGGCCAATCTCTGGGTAAGGGAGTGGGAAAGGGTAGCTCATTCCCAATGTTACAGGTTCATTTAGATTTGCAGGCTTCTGTCATGGGAGCAGCATGGGCTCAGGCTGAGCAGTGCCTTCACCACAGAGCCTTCAGATTGGCCAAACCTGCCTGCTAGATTCCGCATAAGGAGGTTGAACTGGGTTGTTGTGAGAATTAGATATCTCTCAATAAGAACAGTGTCTGGCACAAATTACATACTATGTAAGTATTTTCAGTTTCAAATATACTACTTTGATGCATAGAGTTTTAGGAAATTTTTTTTAAAGATAGGGGGGAATTTTTTTTTCCTATGATTCTAAGCTAATATACATCATGAGCCCAGGCTGTAACTACTCATTCAGCCATTCTTGGCTCAGTCAAGAGGCAGTTGGCAACCCAAGTTCAAGCCACAGACAAGGGAATATTAGTACAGAAAACTCTGGTCCATTTATTCCCAAGGGGCAAAACCAGGGTTCAGCAAAGCTCTCCACTTCCTCTTAGATTCATGACTAGTTTAGGGATATCTCTCACCTCACAAGCCTAGGAATGCAAAAAGCCCCAGGGCCTTGGTGGGTGGGGTGGGGCGGATATAATGAAAAGTGAGGAGAAGATCTAAATTCAGGGAAAAATCACTCTGTGTTTCACATACATAACCCTAATGTGTCTCCTTGGGGAACAGTGAATGGCCAGGCTAACTTTGTCCAGAACTAGGAGACAGGTGATTATACTGCAGCTTGAGGGGAAAATGAAGAGATGTAAGGAAGAGATTAGTGCTATATTCTGGATGCTAGCTCCCATACATCCCCTAGTGTAGGAGAAGGGGAGGAGTCTTGTGAAATTGCCTATATATGAGGATTTTAAAGCCTTTATGTAACAAAACACAGAGAAGTTTCCAGAGCCCACGCAGCCACTGGGCCTACAGCCAGAGCTCTCTGGCTTACGCCCCAACTTGTAATAGCTTAGGGCCTGCTCTAATACCAACACCCAGCACAAACACTTGCCCTGGGGAATTCTTGCCATCCAGACATTTCTTTTATACATTCTGCTCTTACCCCACCCTCTTGACCCAGTATCTTTTGTCCTTGGGGACTTAGAATTTTATAACTAGAAATGACAGAGCTATGAGGGCCCTTAGAAATCACGTGGCCACATCCTCATGGCACAGATAGGGAAACTAAAGCCCAGAGAGATCAGGGACTTATCCATGGAGACAGAGCAAAATGGTGGAATAGCTGATACTAGAATCCAATACTCTTGACTCCTAGTCCGGTGCTCCTTTCACACTATAACACTGCCTCTCCCCTGATAGAATTAATAGTAGTTAACATTTATTGTGGGCTTACTATGTGTGAGGCCATGTTCCAAATGCTCTACTGCATTAACTCACTTAATCCTCATAATAAGTTGATGAGGTAGTTATCCTGGTTTACAGATGAATAACCTGAGAACAGAGAAAGACTTACTCTATTATTCCCTATCTGTGAAGTGAGAATGAGGACCAGAAGCTACAAAGGTCCACCAATGAGACCTAAAAGTTGCTATTGGAGGGGCAAAGCTGTACTACCATAGAACATTGAGAGGGCATGTAAATCAGTCTGGCACACCTTACTGTGAATCAATCACAAAATTTTCCCTAAAATCTACCCGAGATCAGATACATGGGGGGAAAAAGGAGCTTTAATTGAGGGGAGGGGCAAAAGGTAAGAGAAGAGGGGAAACAGGAAACAGGAGCTAGGGCACTTGGAAGTTGAGGGCAGAGAGGTGGAACAAATAAAGTAGGCAGTTAGAAGACCCTAGAGCTGGACACTATGCCCCACACTCACCCATTTCCACCCACTATTTCCTGGAGTCAGACTCTCAGGACTCTGACGACGCCTATTGTCTTCCAAACCAGAAAAAAAAGAGAGAGAAGAAGACTAGGCCATCAGGGCTAAGGGGTGGGAGGAGTAGAGACCCCATGCCACAAGGCCCAGTGCTTTCCCATCAACCCTTTGCCTTCTTTTTGCAGGATGAAGAGGCTGCCAGACATCTGTCTCACAGGCCTGGAGAACAATGTGAGTACAGCTTCACTTCCTGCTTAGGATTGTATCAGAAGCTAGGACAGACAGGCAGGGAGTCTCTGCCCACTAGCCCCTGTGCTGCTCCAGAAACTGTTCCATTCTCTCTGTTCCAATTCTCTAAAGTCCTACCTGGCTCTTTCTTCACCCCATCCCACTCCCAAGTCTTGGCCCCCTGGTTCTTCCTCTTTCTACCACAGGAATAAAAATGGGAATAGCAGGAAAGGCAAATGTGCCTTTATCACTAGTTAGGGGCTGGGGGTGGGGTGGGGGCGGGAATGACAGAGGCTCTTGGCTAAAACCAAGCTTCAGGATTACCCGACTTTGACAATGATCATGACCCAGGCTCTGTGTCTTACACTCTCTTGACCTCTAGCCTTACTCCCAGCTCTCAACAACCTTCCATCATGAGGGTCATGAGAAATGATGGACTGAATATACAAACTCCCCTACCTCTGGTTTCAAGGTCCTCAACCTGAAGGACCAACCTTCCTTACCCATCTTCTTCTTCCAACAACCCAGTCCCTGACCACCTGAACCCCAGTCTAGCTTGCAGAATGGTAGTTATGAAAGCACCAAGATAGCAACAAGCAGGTGATGGGTATGGGGAAATGAGGAAGAAGGGAACAAATGGCTTGTTGGAGGGGGCCTACTCCTGGGAGACTAGAGACCGTCTGGCTGCGGTAATGGTGCTCTGATCACTGCTTCTGATGAGCTGTTATGAATAATTTTCTTCCCATTCAGAGGGGAGCTCTGAAGGCTCAAGGATAAAGAGCAATTTAAGAATTTCATAATTTTTCCTTTTGTCTGTGTCATTCACTGATTTTCATCCCGTCTCTCCTCATCCAATCTCTCTCTCTATTTCCCCCCCTAAGTTTCCCTCCTCAGCCTTTAACTGGCTATTATGTGGATTGAAGTATAGTTGTGAAGAATTTAAATTTGTTAAATACAGTTTTCCCCCCTCCCTGTTCATTTTTAAACCAGGAAAATTTCTTTCTGAAATAGACTTAACTGTGTTGTTTTATTTACATGTGGTCCTTAATATGGGTTTTTGAAGCTCAGTTACATTTTTTTTTAAATTGGGGAATTGGGGGA
>NW_017731604.1:1593491-1594460 GCF_001890085.2 Hipposideros armiger | reverse complement strand
TTGAGAGTCATAAATATATTTTTACATAATCACCACTATGTGAATAATATCCTTTAAAATTTTTATAAATGAAACTATGATAGTTTTATTTTCATTTTTAATTTTACTTCAGAGTCTGTGGCTCATGAGCCGCAGTTTGCCGACCCCTGGCAGCTCTTCCATCTCAAAAGTTTGCCAACCCCTGGCCTAGATCATCTCTTGGGCACCAGCCCAGAAGATGATCTCACAGGCCAAAGAGTTTCACTGGAAGCATATTGGACTTCCATGGAAGATGTCGAAAATCACAAATCTAGTCCAATCCAGTGTTACAGACAGCAAATCAAAGCTCAGAAATAGCAAGGTACTTGTCCAAAGTCATGTCTGGAAATCAGGTCTCTGTGTGTTCCCACAGATCATCTAATTTGCTCCTTCCTGTGGCTTGATTGGTATTATTTTCCCATTGCTTGACCAATGAGAACCTGAAGCTCTGAGTGTGGAAGCATCTTGTCCAAGGTGACTTAACAAGGTGGCTTCACCCACATTACACTCAGAATGGCTTTGGCAAATCAGCAGCATCCAAAGCACCAATAGCATATCAATAGCTCTGTGAGTCCCACCCCTAGCAACCTCCTTGCCTCCCTCACTAAGCCATGCTCTTTTATCACCTGTGTCAGAGAAAGCATGCCTGTCAACACTAAATGCATCCCAGGTTGTTCCACTCTTCCCTCTGCCTCTGCTGCACTCCAGACCAAAATCTTCAGATAAAACAGGGATCCAAACACAGATATGGAAATTCCATTATTTAGGTGTGTGGATCAATGATTATTTTCAAGCTAAATTCACACACACACACACACACACACACACACATGCACATGAACTATTGATCACTGTCTACTTAGATACATGCATATGTGTATTATGTTTTTCTGTTGTCTATCCTTCTAAGGGTATTAAGCATTAGGTGCTCAGAAAATGAAGAAGTGGAAG
>NW_017731604.1:1573742-1590466 GCF_001890085.2 Hipposideros armiger | reverse complement strand
AGATGAACAGATTCATATTTGATAAAGCATGTATAGTTAAAGGTTAATGATAGAATCTAGGTAGTGGATTTATGGGTATTCAGTAT
This sequence comes from Hipposideros armiger, assembly GCF_001890085.2. NCBI lineage: Eukaryota > Metazoa > Chordata > Mammalia > Chiroptera > Hipposideridae > Hipposideros > Hipposideros armiger. The sequence goes on along the minus strand of NW_017731604.1, from coordinate 1,590,380 downwards.
ACAATTCTTTCAACTTTTCTGTGTTTGAAATGATCATAATAAAATTTTGATGGGGAGGGAGAATTTTAAAGCATAACCCTTTTGGCACAACAATTCCATTTCTAGGAATCTACCTTACAGTAATAGGTACTCAGGAGCACATAGATAATCAATAGCCAAGCAGGTACCATACAGCCCTGTGTGTTATAGGGAAAAATTGGAAACAATTTAGCTGTCCGTACAAATTGGTAGTTGGAAAACAGTCATGGGGATGTAAAGTACAGCATAGAGAATATAGTCAATAATGTTGCAACAACTATGTATAGTGTCAGATGGGTACCAGACTAAATGAGGGGATTGCTGCACAAATTATATAAATGTCTAACCACTATGTTGTACACCTGAAACTAATATATTATAAAATAATATTGAATGTCAACTAACTGAAAAAATAAATAATTTTTAAAAGAAGATCCTTATATGTTTTATTCCTGATGTAAAAAAGTGCCCAACATCTGGTGGATGATCAGTAAATATTTGTAGAATGAACGGATGAACAAATGAATAAATGTTTTATTTACAAACTGAAAAAAACAAAGTTTAAATACATTATGGTGTACTCATGCTATGGAATATTATGCAGCTATTTTTAAAAATGAACTACTTCTATAAAGTGATATGAAGAGATTTTCAAAATATATTGTGAAGTGAAAATGCAAATTGTAGAATAAAAAGTAAAGTGTGATCCATTTAAATTTAAAAACAAAATTATTAGGTGTACATGTATGTATATATTTTTGGACATACACAAAAAAGGACTAGAAGAGTGCACAGAAAACTGTGAACTGTCTTTACCTCTGGGGAGGGGAATTTGGAATGGTGAGAAGGAAGATGAGAACTTTCCCTTTTTATTCTGTGTATTTCTATATAGCTTGAATTGCTTACAATACCATTGCTATTACTTACCTCATTTCCCCCATATTTTATCTATCTGTTTTACATTCAATCATTCATTCATGTATTCATTTAGCATCCACTTATGTATTATTATTCATTTATCTAATCATAAATCCATTTTATTTTTTGATGCATTTCAAAATAAGTTGCAGTATTAGTCTTATTTTTAAAAATACAATAAATGGCAAAAACAGACATTATCACCACTGATTATAAATATTTACCAACTGAGTAAAGTGGGAATGGGGTGTGTACATTGGATGCTAGGAAAGGGAAAATGAAGATGGCTCTGGGTCCCTGTGAAGGTAGAAAGAAGAAAGAAAAAAAGCTCCAATATGCTAGGTGTTAAGGGCAGAGGAATGGTCACTGAAAATCAGAAAGAAGTGTTGGTGGAGGATGGAAAGAAAGGAAAGAAAGAGGGGTTTGAGAAAGGAAATATCCAAAGAATTCAGCTCGATGACCTTCCTACTGATCTTCCTCTACCAAGATCGGGGGCACTGAGATGGAGAGAGGGAAATCGTTTTCCAAAGGTAACAACATGTAGCAACACAAGGGCACTGTTTCAGAAACCACTAAGTGGGGAGAGCTGTACACACTATCTTTGGTCCCTTCTCCTATCCACCTAGTCTCACTCCCCAATAAAAAGGTGTTTTGTTTTGTTTTGTTTTAAGTCCTTAGTTCAAAATAGATCACAACTTTATTACTTCAATTCTGGACAAACACTCTTGGTCTAAAATTGATGGATCCATCCATGGAGGAGCCAAGTCATTATCTTTCACAGATCCTTAGAGCTGGAAAGTACTTGAAGAATCACTGAGGCCAACTTCTTCCACTCCATACTACAGGTATAAAAACTAAGGTTCAGAGAGAGAAAGTGACTTGTAGAACCAACGTTGCCTGACTCCTAGACCAAGGTTGTTTCTATCTCTGCAGCAGGATTGGCTGGGCTTCTCCATTATCACCAGCTCACCTCGAAAACTTGGTTCTACTCTTGATCCCACTACTGGTCTCCAAACATTTTTTTCCTAATAGAGTTCATCATTAAGTCAAGTTACATGATCTGAAAGGCTCTGCCTCCCCCTGCCCTTTCCCAATCCCTCACTATGCTCTCTGTCCATGAACCTCATACAGTCAGTGAGGATTACCCACAACCCACTGGCTACCTCCTCTATTATCCCTCAGCAGCCAACAAGGCCAGCCACCCTGGCTCGTAGCAAAGGGCCAGACCAAGGCATAGTTCATTGGCAGCTATCTCAAGGATGGGTCACTCCAGCCATCTTGTTTTTTCTCTGTTGGCATTGGGAGGCCCTGCCCTGTTTACCAAGCACAGGCCATTTGCTCACGTTACCCACGAGGGAGATACTGCCATTCTTAGAATACCTGAGCAGAATGGAGATTGGTAAGGCATAGTACATTACAGAAGGCTCTACTCAGCTGTGTAGCTCACCAGCATTGCCCAGCTCACAAATTAGGCATGCCTTCAATTACCTTTCCAGGAGCAAATCCAGAATGCCTGGGTCTAATGTTCAAAGACTGCCTTTGCAACCTCAACTTTTATTTTCCTTTTTTTGGCTCAGTAGTCACACCAGCCATTAGCTGTCCCCTGCATATCCAGCTCCTCCTTTCCTCCATGAAGGACCATGTGTCATTCATATGCCCAGGAAAGCTCTCTCCCAGCCTCTGCTGTCCTGCTCTGTTAGTTTAAACCCTATTCAGAGCCCTTCAAGGCCCACATTAGAGTCATACCTTAGCCAATGAAAGAAGGGAGCAGCATTTTAGCTCCCCTGCAGGGGTCCATTTTCAGGATGTTATGGAGCTCCGACTCTACAACTCTCATAAAGAGGAGTGTGCAAGAAACCAAAGCCTACTTTGTTTTAATTTTAATTTTTGCTGGTCAAAGGGGTCTTTTGAGATAACCCAACCTAGTAATGTCCAACTCCTTGACCTTAAAGATGGGGACTTGATGTCCAGAGAGATGCTGGGATTTCCCTAAAGTCACAACACAAGTGGGTGACAGAATCTCTCAATTCTTTGTGCAAGCCTGTTTCAATTCCACCAAAGCAACAGGTGGTTGTCACCAACCTCATCTTAACTTGAGATCAGAAAGAGCTGAAGCCTAGATGAGCAGTGTCTCCTTTCACAAGGGGTAAGTTATTTTTCTCTATTTCAAACACCCTGTCCTTCACTACCAGGCCAACACACACACACACACACACACACACACACACACACGTCCCCTTCTTGTCTAAAGAAGGTGTCTATAGCTGCCCACATAAAGCAATCTAGACTTTCAAAAGCTCAGTCTTCCCTCTAGGTATCCAGCTGGAACAATTATCCTGGAGTTAAGTGTACATTTCTGCCAACCTCATAGTTACCCAAAGAGCTGCTTTTACAAGCTGCCTAAGTGTAACCATTTTTTGCTAAGCCTGAACCTTCAACCTAGGGAATCACATCATGGGTACAGTGAGGAATCTGGACCTGAGATCCCCCAGGGTCTGAGATTCTTTCTGACCTTAAAAAAAAAATCCCTGATCCCTTAATTTAGGGTTCTGAAAGTGCAGGGTCTGAAAGGCCTATTAGTCACATAGTATGAATGCCCACATGTGGCCTGAGTTTCCCCCACAGCATAGCAGTCAAGTGGCTCTTTAACCTCTTTTCTTGCTTAAGGTATTTTAGTGATGCAGAGGCGTCCTGGCTGTTCCATTTCATCATTGAACAGATCCAAACCTTGCTAAGTGTTAAGTGGGATAATTTATGTAAAGTCAAATGTAGTAGTGAAATACCTGATACACAGTAAAAGTACTCCTCCTATTAGAAAGTGCTTCCTTATAGTAAGCTTAATTCTGGCCCTTGTTGAATTCCCACCTATCTTGGGTTCTCCTTTCTGGGGCCACACAGGACAAACGTGATCCTTTTCCAAATGACAGTTTTGCAGATATTTGAAGAGAGCGCCCCTGCCCTGTTTCCGTTCCCTAACCATGATTCACCATAAGACTATCCTGCACCAAACCAGATTTCACCTTCCTGCAGGTAGGAGGCTTAAGGTTGGCCTCAGTTGCCACAAAATCATGACATTTGTCACCAGAGGATGTTGCTTGCTCTCTGCCTGGAGAGTTGGGCCTACAGAAGTGCACTTACTTTGTGCCTTCAAGTCCCTTACACCATAAGAAAAGAGTGAGCACAGCTCAACATCTCAGGGCAGCCAAGTGTTGAAGAGTCCTTTGGAGGTTGGGGTCCTCAGGGGAGCCAACAGCTTTCTGCTGCCATTGGTATCTTCCCCCCACCTACTACCCTTGGCTTGTCACCTCCCCCATCTCCTTTCTTCCCCATTTCCTCATCCCATTCCCACAAGAGGACTATTCAGGAGTGGGTAAGGTTTTACCTCACATCCTTAAATCCAAAAGCTAGCTTGGTGACTCATGCAAACTGACTGTTGGTCCATGAGTTGCGCTGGGCGGGTGCCCTGGCTCAACTCCCTACCCTGGCGTGCCCCAGTAGTCCCTGTCAGGCTCTCTGAGTAGCTCCTGTCTCGGCCACTTCCCCCAAGCTAGTGACAAAATTGGGCCGTTCCCCTGGCAGCACAGGCACTGCTTCCGTGGGGAGCGGGCAGCAGGAGTTACCTTTCCAGAGGCGAGGGGCAGCGCTCCGTCGGACGACTAAACCGGCGAGAGGATGGGTCCACACTTCGGCTGCGCTCGCTCAGCCACGCTGTGCCACGCGGCGGTCACAGCCACGAGTGGCAGGCTGTCTGGAAGTCCTGAGTTCGGGACAGCCTAGAGCCGGACGGACCCACTGACCGGCGGCTGGCGGCTGGCGCACCCAAGCGCCGCTGCCCGCCGCCCGCCGCCTTGCCACACCAAGCGCGAGAGCCGCCGCGTTGCTCCGACCGCCCCTGGCGCCCAGCCGCGCCTCGCGGGGCCGTGGTGGTCCTCGACAAATTACCGGCGCGCCCCGGAGCGCCGACAGAAGTGCACGCTGCGCCAGCTCGGGTCCGAGGAGGCCTTCATTCAGCCTGGCCGTAGCACCTCGCCAGCGACTGGCCGTCGGGGCGGCGGGTTTTTCGGGTCACAATTGGCGGAAGATGGAGCCGAAGAGGCGAGCGAAGGAGGTGGGGATTGGGGGGAGGGGCCCCAACTCTGAACTTCAGATCGGAACTCTGCGGCCCGCCTGGAGGAGGCTGGCCGAAGGCCAATGCGCACTCCCTGCCCCGCTCCCCAGAGGCGGATTTGGGCGACTTAGCTTTCTCCGGAGGTTGGAGGCGGGAGCGGCCGAGCTAGGGTGCGCGACTGGGTGAGGGCGGGTCGAACCCGCGCAGCACGCCAATCTTTTCCCCGCCCGGGTCCCCCGCTGCCTGCTTAGGTCGCGCAGCCCTGTCTGGTCCACCAAGCTTTGACTGGTAACCCAAACATTTAATCAGCCTAATTCCTGAGTTCCTGGGAGCGAATAGCCAGGACGGCGGTGTAAGGGTCCTCCCCTTTATAGACGTTGCTGAAGGGCCACTTGCACCTGGTACCTGAGCGCCTCGTGGAGCGCCACGTCCTCGCCTCGGGACCCCGCCTCGCGCCCAGTGGAGCTCTGGCAGACTTGCGGAGGAATGGGAGGGTGGGGTGGGAGTGTGAGACCAACTGCAGACAACCTTTTTCCTGGATACATTCAATCCACTCCTCGCAGTTTCCCGGCGATTGCGACACCCCCAGGAGGGCAGATTTCCCGCATGTTAATCACAGTGCGTTTTTAAAAGTCCCCCCCCCTTTATTAGCGTTGTAATCACATGCTTCCCACCAACAAGCTTGGGGCGGTTGAGAAAAGACAAGGCTAAAATGCAGTGGGCCTGGGAACTTGAATGGTGCTTTTCCTCAACTCTGGCCAGTTGTGTGTTAGGACGCAAGAGCTGTGCCTCCTGGAGATCACACTTCTTGGTTGGGAAACCCTGCACTTGAGTCCTTGCTTGCTAGGTGGGAGAGACTGATTTTAGAATTTTCCAGGAGAGCTTAATGGACACACCTTTGCTTTTAAATAGAGAAATTAGGCTAATCAACTTGGCAATTATACTAATAAATCTGTATAACATGCCAGGGGAAAAAACACACAAATTACTTCAGCACTCTAAAAATATCGGTGATTAGTAGAGGCAGTTGTGTGAGGCAGCATGCCCCTGGTAAAACTTCCTCGAAATTTGGCCAGAAGACAGAAAAGTAACCGTCCATGACAAATAAATGGACAGAACAAGTCTGTCCTGTAAAGTTGCCATGCAGATGCCAAGTGGATCTTGGTTTCCAGGACAGTCTGTCAGCTCCATACAGACACATCTGGGGCTTCCCTCACATCTGGCTCCACCTACCCTTTTCCTACCTCTCACTGCCTCCTCCCACTCCTAGTCTTACCACCAGGGTATGCAGTAGTTGATGGGAGCCTGAAAGGACCCTTCCACCTCCAAACTGAGAGGGAAACCTTGAGCAGGGCACTTCACCACGGTGGAGACTCAGTATTCTTCATCTGTCAAATGACCATCACAAGAAAACCTTCTTCACAGTATTTCAGAAAGGATTCAATGGGTTGATTTATGCTTGTCCCATAATCAGAGCTCTGTAAGTGTCTGCTTCCTTTCCCCTTCCAAAATAAAAGACAGTAAGTCCCAGATGCCCTATTGTCATACATGGCCCGTTACCTTCCATCAAGGCAGAGCCAAATCACCCAGGATTAACCATACTCTGAGGGAGAGACTGGCCTGATTTAGAAAGAGACCCCTTTACTGCCTGTCTTGATGAAGTCAGATAGGAGGCTTTCAAAACAAGGCACACTCTTGACAATATAGACAAGAATTCATATTTTGATTGCAGTAATTACTCCTCTTCATCATACTACTACTACTACTGAAGATGATGATGATGATGATGATGAAGATGATGATGATATTTGTGCTAGGTAATAGCCTCTGCAGTGGGGAAGGAGAGAGAGACAGATGCAGGAGGATGAAATTTTTCTGAGATAGGCTCTTCTAGATTCTGCACATGTGGAAACATAGTCCCAGAAACTTTGATCACAAGGGACAGCTCAAGAGGTTCTCATCTAGCTGCTTGCCTCCCAACAGGCCCTCACCATAAGAATTACTCTTGTTAAAAAAAAAAGAAATAAAGAAAAAATCACTCCTGTATTTCAAGCTTCCCAGGGAAAGATAGGCATTCAAGAAGTAAACAAATTTTCACTGGAGACTTATGCTAGGGAGGAACCTGGCTAGGTTCCATGGGTGACACAGAGATGGACAAGGCCCAGATCCTGCTCTCAAAGAACACTGGTCCATCCAGTAGGTAAGGCAAATAAGCAAACAACAGTTTTCCCACTTAGCATCTTCTGCCTCTTGTTGTCCCAGAGACTATAGAAAATTGGACCAATATTTTCCAAGCAAGTTGCCACTACACACTTGTCCTATTAAAAGTCAGACGGTGCATACATCATATACCCCCAAGCCTTTCAACCACAGCCTGGTTAATACTTGACAGAAGTCCACTGTATATGGACTTCTTTGGCTATATTTAGTAGAGTGGGCTTTACTGAATATACTTTACAATAACTTTCTAACGAGTTATTGAGCACTGTGTTGAACAGGCCTTGTTGTTTCTGAACTCCATATGGGCCAGTTGCTGTTATCAAGAGAAAAACCCTATCCCCAGGCCTTACTTCTCATACTGCTCCTTCCACTCAGGTCCATATCTGCATGTTATACCTTTCATCAGCCTTAAATTTTATATTTTTTGTGGTAGACTGAATAATGGCTTTCCAAAGGTGTCCACAACTTAATCCCTGGGACTTGAATATATTACCTTACATGACAAAAGGGACTTTGCAGCTATAACTAAATGAAGAATCTTGAGATGGGATATTATACTGGATTAATCACATGGGCCCTTAATGTAATCATATGCATCGTTATAAGAGGGAGCTAGAGGGATATTTGGCACACACAAAGAAGAAAGTGATGTTAAGATGGAGCAGAGAGAGATTTGAAGATGCTGACTCTGAAGACAGGGCTGAGGAGGCCACAATCCAAGGAATGCCAACTGCCACCAGCAGCTACAAGAGGCAAATAACAGATTCTATCCCCAAAGCCTTCAGAAAGAACAGCCCTGCCAACACCTTGATTTTCACCCTGTAAAACTAATTTTGGACTTCTGACCTCAAGGACTGTAAAATAATAAATTTGTGTTAAGTCACTAGCTTTGTAATAATTTGTTACAGCCGTCATAGAAAATGAATACACTTTTGTAATTGTCTATCTAATTCTACTTCCTCAGTTTGTTGTGTCCTTGGAACAACTCCCTCCCAGATTGTGAACCACAGTGCTCAGCAAAGGGAACTCAACAAATGCCTACTTACTGGACAACTAACTGCTGACTGACTAACTAAATGAATGACTTGATGCCACTCATCGGCAAAGTGGTCAGAGTGATGGTTTGGGAAGAGAGTGTCTAGATCATTGTAACCCCTATCTATTGTTGCCATAGCTTAAGGGGTATGCTGGGTTCAACTGGTATATTTCTATGAACAATACATTATGCAGTTTCTAAACATCCTAAGGGATGTTAATTAGGCTATGTGGTATGCACGTAGTTACATAGAGAATTGGGTTTTAAATCCCATCTCTGCTATCAGTTCACTGGTGGCTTTGGGTAGGTTATACTCCAACTTAGAGCCTGTAATGTGAGGGGATTTCTAGACTCCCTGGAAGATGCCTTTCGACACTGTTCCTCAATTGTTCTTAAAATTATACCACCTGTTCTGCCACTGCCACATCTCCTTTAATTTTACACTTTGGTGAGGGGGCCCTGAATCAGTGATGGTAAAGGTGTAACCAAGAAGAGAAAAAAGAAAATCAGGAAAAAATGGCACTGGGTGAAAATCATCAGAACTTTTAAATTTTCTTGAAAGGAAGTGGAACATTGTCGTGTGCATGCAGACATATGTATTTCTGCACCTCTGCTCTGGCCTTATTTATTTCAATCATCTTACTCAGAGCACCTCACAGGATATGTTCTCACATCACTAATGTCCTCTGGTTTCATTTTCTAGCCAATGTCACAGTAACCCTAAAGAAAGAAAAACAGTGCACTAGTGTTAAGTTTACTAAAACACCCACCTCAAAAATGTCACTTATATCAGCAAAAATCTACAATGGCTTCCCATTGCTTTAGGAATAAAAGTCTCATATACTTTACATGACATTTGAGGCTTTCTCTAATCTAGCTCTGCCTTCCTTTATTAATCCATCATCCTCCAAAGTGGTGTTTTGGTTAACATTATCATATCTTGTCCAAATGTGCTGCTTTTGCTATACTGTTCCTGCTACTCGGAAAAAACTCTCTAACCCCATTCCACTCCCTTTCACCTGCTAAATAATTCTTATCATTCAAGGCTTAACTCAAATGTCACTTCCTCCATGAAGCCTTCCCTGACCTTGTCAGTAAGAATGAAGCACCCTTGCCTTCCACCTTATTTGTAACCTATTTATTTGATATATTTTCATCTCCATACACACAGAGTAGAGTTTTGGTAAATAGTCATTAAATAAATCCACAAAATGAACCCCAAAGTTCCTATACTTAAAAATTTCTCACATGCAGTTCCTTACAATGTTTAACATAGAGTCTGGTAGTGCTGGTAGTTCCTCACAATGTTAAGCTGGAGTTACCATATGACCTGCAATGCCTCTCCTAGGTTCATAGGAACATGATTCATAATAGCTGAAAAGTGAAAACAAACCAAATGCCTAGCAATTGATGAATGAATAAACAAGCCGAAGCATATCTATACAATTGGAAAATTATTCAGCCATTAAAAAGAATGAAGTACTGATACTTGCTATAACATGGATGAATCTTAAAAATATGCTAAATGAAGGAAGACAGACACAAAAGCACACATATCCTGTGATTATATTTATATGAAATATCCAGAAATGTCAAATTCATAAAGACAAAACTCATCAGTGGTTGCCAAGGCCTGGGGGGAGAAGGGAGTAGAGAGTGACTGCTAATGGGTATTCTTTTTGGAGTGCTGAAAATGTTTTGGAAATAGATAACGGTGATGGTTGTACAACTTCAAATACACTAAATCCCACTAAATCGTATGCAACTTAAGAGGGTAAATTTTATGGGATGTGAATTATACTCAGTAAGGTGTTTTTTTCTTTTCTTCTTTTTTTTAAAGAATGTCTATGTCAACATAGGTCATAAGATGAGACCAGCATTCCAGGATGGGTCTCCATTTTACTAATAATTCTTACTCATAGTCTTATTTCCTTTTAGCCTGGCCATATTTCTTCCTGGCCTGAGCCTAAATTGCTTGTGACCACCTGTACAACAGAATCTCTGTAACTCAGCCAAATGTTTCTCCACAAGCTCTCAGCTCCTGGTTTTCTTGAAAGCAGACTAAAAGGTGTTAATGGTGTAAAAGGAGCACAGGGCTTCTTCTGGTCTCCCCTCTCCACAAAGACTATGACTCAGGCCTGTACTGGACAGAATCCTGTGTCTAATAGTCAGACTATCATCTAGTAACCTGTAGGTGCCCCAAAACAGCTGTATGCTCTGCCTGGCAGAAGCCCAAGCTATTTGTCTTCATTCGTTTATCACTTACTTCATGTGGGGCCATGCTTGAGAAACATGAGGCCCTCTGCCAACACAATGCAGAGAAAGGCCTTACTGTAGACTGTGTAGTGGGTGGGTAGGGATGGAGGGCCAACAGGAGGAGGAGTTCCACAGAAGAGGTAGGGCGAAATCCTTGTCACTTTGAGCCCGCTAGTCTGACAGGGAGGGACAGAGGAAGTGAAGGAGTGGGAAAATATGCCATATCTCCTTTTGCTGGTGGGAGGCAAGCCATGGTGATTAGAGATCCTTGGGCTGGGCCCAATAACTCAGCCAAACTCATGAACCAAATATAAATACCCACCAAATGCCTTTGATAATATTGTAATGACTCCAGGAGTCACTGCCCTCTCCCTGGGCCCATGAAGACTATAGAATTGGCACCAGGAGAATGGGTCAGGCACTAGTTACCTGAGAGATAAACTTCTACCTCTACTTTTCCTCCCAGGCTGACCTTCACTGAAACAGACACCTGGTATTTGGGGCTCCTTGCTTACTCACAATTGGATAATAGCCCCCACTCTGTGTCACTCCCATCACTAACTTCTGTAGTTAGACACATGTACCTGTGCAGTCAGACCAAGCATTGCTCCAACCTAGCTGTGTAGGGGGATTGGGTCAAGCTCTAAAAGGACATTTTTGCATGGTAAGAACCTTGGCCTGGGAGGCTGGGGAACTGAGTTAAAGTCTTGGCTGTGTTACTGAATGGTAATATGACTTTGGTAATATGATTTTCTTTGTGCCTCAATTTCCCTCTCACTGTAAAATAAAGCAGAGCAAGGCAATCTCAAAGGTTTCTTCCAAGTCTAGTTTTTTGCTTCTGAGAAAAAAAAAATTGTAGTAGGAAACACGAATGTGAAATATTAAAACCCATGTTCCCAAAGCTAGTTGTGAGTCTCCATCACGTAAGGCGTTTTGGAAATGGGGAGATGACCATTTTTTCTGGGTCCATTTCCACTGGAATGGAATCAGTGACTGCTCAGGCTAATTTACAGATTTGTCACAAAACAAATTACTGGATTACATAAGTAACACCCTTGATTATCATAATTGGGGTCAGTAGTGCTTGTTTTTTTAAAATTAAGTTTATTGGGCTGACAATTGTTAGTATACTAAGTTACACAGGTTTCAAGGGTCAGTTGTGCTTGTGTGAAGATTATTGGGTAGGTGAGTGGTGGAGGAGGAAAGGATGACTCTGTACTCCAACATCCAAGAGAGAGCCCATTTAGGGCCTATCAGCATGTTTCCCAAAGACTCATTCCAATAAGGAGGATGACAATGGAGGGTTCAGAGCCTTCAGATGGCAACAGGACCACATAGCACAGAGCTAGGGTCAATGACACACTTCATCCATTTTATATTTGGGCCCCAAGCTGACCTTGAGAGAGATCTTGGTAGTTTCAAAGTCCTGGCAGTTTCTTTCTTTCTCTCTCTCTCTCTCTCTCTCTCTCTCTCTCTCTCTCTCTCTCTCTCTCTCTCTCTCTCTTTCTCTCTCTCTCCCTCTCTCTCTTTTCTTTTTTTTTGATGGCAAGTAGAAGTTAACCTTACCTTCTCTGCTTCCCAATTCAATTGTCCAGCATTGGAGAGAAAACACTAAGAAAACCAAGCCTCATGCCCTGCTCTATCCCATGAAGAGCAGGACTGTGGTAGTCTGTGGAAAAATTTTGCCTGGTCAGTCCAGCCCTACTTTCTTTCATGTCCTTCTGTGTTGCTTTCCCATCTCTGGTCTGACTGTATTTCTTTATAAGGATCAAGCCACCTATGCCTAGCAGGCTCTTGGCCTGTGACTTGGGGGAGAGAAAAAAGGTAAGTACTTTCCCTACTGATCTTGACAAAGAGGTCCCTGACACTGTTTTCCAAGCAGCCTTGTTGTCTGAAATAATTTTGATCTCCTAGGATGAAATCTTCAGGCCCTGTGTGCCAAGAAAAGGCTGCAAAAGGGATTTCCACCTGCCCAGTTCTGTGGGAACCATAGCTTACTGAGGCCTTGGCCTTGGGCTTCTGCCCCTAAACTCACCAGACCACATTTCTTCAGAGACTTGGGGATTGGTTCAAAGCCTACGTCACTTTACTCTTCTCATACTCTCAGTCACATCCCAGATGCTCTAGCTTTAACAGTCATTCAGCTGCCACAAAGGTCTCAGACACTCTCCTACCTAGACTATCACACTATTTTCCTGTCTCCCTGCCTCTTTCAGCCCTGCCTTCTATTTCAGTCTAATATCCACACAGCAGCCAGAGGGATCTGTTCAAAACACAAGACACATCTTATTACTCCTATGTGCAAATCCTTCAATGGCTTCCTCTGTCATTCAGTGTAAAGCCTTACAAAGGCCTGCAAGGCCCTTCCTCAGTGCTTCTCAACCCAGCTGCATATTAAATCACCTGGGAAGTTAAAAAAAATTCAGATTCTCCTCCCTCTCCAAACCTTAGTCAGAATCACTCTCTACCCATGGGATCTGGACCTTGGGATTTTTGTTAAAGCTCCCCAGGTAATTTTAATGTGCACCCAAAATGGAAAACCACTGCCCAAGTGGATTTGGTCTCAAATACTTCTCTGACCTCCTCTTTTATCACCTGACCCCTTGTTCATTCTCCTCTATCCACACTGGCCTCCTTCCCATTCCTCAAGAAACCAAGTATATTCTCACCTCAGGGTTTGTGCAGTGACTATTTCCTTTTTGTTTGGAACACTAACACCCCTCTCCACTTGGCTTATGTTTCCCTTCCTTCACGTCTTTCCTCAAATATCACCAAGTCAGAGCGGCTGCTTCTAGAAGTTGAAGATGCCTAGCACAAAGTTTGAAAATTAGAGAAGTGTGTTAGTATCTCTCCTAGTTCTGTTATCTTGGGAACCACCACAAACAGTTTCCTGCTCTCAAGTTTTCCTCTTTTGATCTTCTAATCACTATTGCTTCTGCTTCTGTTTCCAAATAGCTCCTTTTTGTTCTCTGTGCCTGAAGTCACCACCTGGCAATTACAGTAGCATATCAAAGGTTCATAATACACTTAAACACCTCTCATTCAAACAGAAGTCAAGGGGAGGACTCAATCTGAGTCTTACTGAGTGTCAGGCACCCATGTTAAACACTTCAAATACATTATCTCATTTATCTGATCACATAACATGGGGTATAAACTAGAAATGGAAGAGAGGTTATTTCTTCACACTCATTCTCTTAATCCCACCTCCAAAGATCTTAGAGGATGGTTAGAGCTTCTAACAGGAAAGGACCCACTAGAAGAGGTGGTGCTTCAGACCTGAGGCTTGATTTATTGCCTTTGGAGGTAGAGACAGTCTAGAAGTTAGTCATCAACTATTAACTAACAGACCATGTCCAGGTGCCTCCTCAGCATAACCCAAATAATTGAACCGTAGTTCTCAGTTGTAGGAACATCTAAGCTTATGAATTTGCCTACTGCCAACTTCATAAAGGCTGAGCCCTCATCTTAATAGGCTTCTGCATAAGGTCTGGTACTCAGCCACTATTTAATGAAACAATTACCATAACTATAACAATCTCAGTACTGATACTGTATTAACAGCTTGAGGAGCTGCCCAGGAAGAATCTTACAGCTGTCTTTCACATCCCAGTGAGTAAATGCATGTAAGTCTTGGGTTTCCTTTTTGTATGCCTAACTGTGTCTTTGGAGCCTCTCAGGGAAGACTGAAGACAGGGCATAAGGAATTGAAGCTTTGTTACTATATGCTAATGTGCGCTATTGGAGTTAGCAGAAACTCCAGTTCCATCTCTCTCTTACCATGGTTCCCCAAAACACTGTGGATAAGACTTCTTCAGATTCCCCAAGTTCAGGAAGATACTAATTGGGATTTATTTGGTGATAGGTGGATGGCTAGAGTGGCTACTGAGACAGTAAATTTCCTTATCCAGGACTTCTCTAATACTAGAGTGTTTGGGAGAGGGACTGTAGAAGACATTGGAAAAATTTAGACAAACTTACTAGGTAAAGGAAGGAGGCAAAAGTGGAGCCATAGAAAAGACACAAATAGACATTTTATTGAAGGGAATATATAGATGGCCCATAAGCACTTGAAAAGATAATCAACATCATTAGGCATACAGAAATGCAGAATAAAACCACCATGAGATATCACCACACACATATCAGAATGTGTATGAAAATATCAAAAATCAAATATTGAAATAAAAAATAAAAATTATGATAACACCAAATGCTAGTGAGGATGCGAAGAAACTAGATCACTTGTATGGTACTGGTGGGAATAAAAATGGTACAGACACTCTGGAAAACAATTTGACAGTTTCTTTAAAAAGAAGCCATGTAATTACCATAATCTAGCTATTGCACTCCCGGGTATTTTTTCTAGAGAAAAAAACTTATGTTCACACGAACACTTGTACATGAATGTTCACAGCAGCTTTATTTATAATAGCTAAAACCCAGAAATAGCCCAGATGTCCTTTAACAGGTGAATACTTAAAACAACAGTGGTACATCCCTATGATGGAATACAACTCAGCAATAAAAAAAACACCTAACTATTGATACACATAGCAACTTGGGTGAAACTAGAGCGAATTATTACTGAGTGAATAAAAGGCAAGCCCAAAGGTACAATAGTGTGTGATTCCAATTTTATAATGTTTTTGAAATAACAAAATTATAAAGATTAGCCATTTCCAGCAGTTAGGGAGGGGAATGGGCTGGTGGTGACTGTGGCTATAAAGAGTTGTACTAGGAATACTGTTTATGGTATGGAACATTTCTATAACTTGGGATGGTGATTACAGAAATCACATGTGATAAAATTGAATAGAACTTATTTACCACACCCATGCCCCCCCCTCCACACACACTCACACACACACAATTGAGTGAATATACAACTAAAGAAATCTGGGGCTGGCCCAGTGGCGCAATGGTTGGGAACTAGCTTGGAACCCCAGAGGGCCCCGTTTCGGATCCCACGTATGAGGGCCAGTGACACTGCCCTCCACAGCTAAGATGCTGGACAACAGCTCGGCCTGGAGCTGGGCTGCCGTGAGTCACCGGCGATGGTGTAGGCTGCAGCCCCTGTGGCAGTGGGTTGCCATGGGCTGCCGTGTGTGGCCAGCACTGGCAGCCGCAGTGAGCGGCCGTCCAGAAGCCGGCGACTGATCTGCCTCACCCGGGAAGAGCGCAATGATGGTGCCAACTTGGGCCAGTGGGGCGACGTCTAGACTGAAGAACAAAACGACAGCAACTTATCTGTTCCCTTTCCCCCGATTGCCCAGCGCTGTTCCCATCCCCCCAATTCCCCAATAAAAATATTAAAAAAAAAAAAAAGAAATCTGAATAAGGTAGATGGATTGTGTCAGTATAATTATCCTGGTTGTGATACTGTACTATTGTTATACAAGATGTTACCATTGGGAAAACTGGGTAAAGGGTACACAGGATCTCTCTCCATTATTTCTTACAACTGCATGTGAATCTACAATTACCGCATGTAAGTCTTTTTTTTTTAATAAGAAGGTTGTCACAGCCAAGTGTAACATATATCCTTTGTCAAGAACTTAGAGGGAATCAAATCAGTTATAAAATAATTAGATATTCAAGGAGTAATTTTCTAAAAAGAGCACTTACCCTATAACAGTGTACATCGAGTTAAAAAAAGGGAGATAAATTTGATATAGACAATCAACCAAAATACAGATTTGTACAAGATCTTAGAGAAGTAAATTAGCAATTCCTTTTAAAAATATAAAGCCATGGTTGTATTCCCGTTTGACAACTTGAGAAGGTAGCTGTAGTCACCATTGACTGTCCAAGGTCTTTTTCTCTTTATTATAAGTGCCCCTTTAAAAGCATCCTTTATCCTGAGTGCTGTAAGCTCCACCTCTCCACCCAAGACTGCTTAAAAGCAGACCAATTTAAATCAACCCAGAGACTAATATGTAGAAAAGACCTAGCCATTTGGTTGTGAGTCTGCAGTCAAGTCAGCATGGTACTGAATGATGATGTTCACTCTTACCATCCACTAGCTAAGCCCCATTCCCCATGTCTATAATAGTTTCCTGTGCTGAATCTCACCTGTGTG
>NW_017731604.1:1567577-1573587 GCF_001890085.2 Hipposideros armiger | reverse complement strand
AGCAAACTTCACTGCCCAGTACCCCAACCGGGGGGGGGGGGCGGGGAAATCACTGAATCTACAATAGGGGGAAAATAAAGAAAATATTGCTTTCTGAATCACCCAGTAAATAGACAGAGGAGGGTAAATATAAAAGGGGGGTAGTTTACTGGCTCCTGGGCAGAGAAAAATGACCTAATTTCCTGTTTGGATTCTTCTGATGCACCCAACAGTAGCTGAGCACCATGTCTTGGCGTGAGGCCCAGGCTCCATGACTCTGGGTTGTGCCCACACCATTGCTGAGGCGGTTCCTTTTCTCACAACTCTGGGGTGAGTCACACACCAAAACAAATAAACATTTCCTCATATGAAGTAAGCCTGTAGTTCAGTGTTGGGACCCCTGTACACTGGTTCTCACCCGCAGGATTTTCTGCAAGGTGGTCACTCCCTTCTGAAGAAATCACATAGGCTTAACATTAGCCAGTCAATTAGCCTAGATATTTGATTACCCATACCAAGGGATTCATTCATGCTCCCCTCTCCCCTCATTCTAGAGTCCTGATTGGCTAAGAAGAACCCAAACAGTTGTTCTGAAGCAGGGCCTCCTCTGATTGGCTAAAGCTCCTTGCTGCATTTCACCGTCATATCCTTCAGTTCTGGAAGAAGTATATCCGAAATCAGCAGAAATATCCATCTCAGTGGGCAAGCCTTTTAGAAGTGTGGAAAATAAAGACTGCTATTAACCATGAAATGGTAAAAGGTAGACCTTAAAGGAATTAAAATGTTAGTGGATAGAGCTAGGATGTTATATTATTATACACGTTTATTTGATCCACAACCAAAATGTCAGCCAGGAAAACCATTATCTCTCTTGCATCCAGAAGGCCATGTCTTGTGCAGAGAAATTCTAAAGATGTTTGGCAGGGGCATTACTTTGATTATGAAATGAAAATATATAGATTCAACAGAGTTAATGAAAAAGAAGAAAGAAGTCGTCCCTCTCTTGGGCTCTCTTTAATCTTGTGTGCAGACTGCTAGTGAAGGTTGAGGCTGTAAGAGGAAAGGGAAGTTGAGGTATATCCATTACTACTGTTGCTTCTGGACGAAGGGGATGTGGGGGTTGTCTCACTTCCTCCCCATCTGCTTCCAGCAGAGTGGAAGTACATTAGAAGAATGCAGAGGCTTCACTTGCTATAGAAACCAGTTGGGCTCCCTTGCGGCATTTCTGGCTCATAGGGCTCTCAGAGGTTCAGTAAGTTGTTCAACTCGGAGGGGTACCATTCATATTGAAGTCTAGGTGACTGGAACTCTCTGGAGCTGTACAGAGCACAGTCTGTGCAACCCTATACAGTAGCTCTAACTCTGTTGGGGCACACTTAACTACAATTGAGAGAGGGGGGAAGATAGGAGTGATTACGAGCTGCTGATTACATATATACCAAGAGCCAGACAAGACAAAAATGATGCCAAGAGCAACAGTTGAGCTTCTAGCTAGACATCATTAAACACTTCCTGACTCTGAGGCACAAAGTGATGTGATCAAGAAATGTTGCGTAATAGTCTTTTCAAGAGTTAAGGAGAGGATGAAAGATTCTCCAGCTCTATTAAATACAGTCCTGCCTGTAAGCAAGAGGCAGACATGAGACCCTGAGGGGCCTGGCTAGTTCTAAGAATTGCTAATTTATTTCTTCCTTTCTCTTTTCCTTCCTCTTTTTCTTTATTTTCTCTCTCTCTCTCTCTCTCTCTCTCTCTCTCTCTCTCTCTCTCTCTCTTTCTTTCTTTCTTTCTTTCTTTCCCTGGTTTCAAACTATACTACAAAGCTATAGAAACCATACAGTATGGTTTGGCACACACACAAAAAGACAGATAAATGGAACAGAATTGAGAGCCCTGAAATAAACCCACACATATATGAACAACTAATTTGTGATGAAGGAGCAAAATTCTTGAGGAGAAAAACACCTGTATAATAAACCAAAACCCAATGGGATAAAAAGAAAGTCTGAATGCCAACAGTCAGATCAACACATCTAAGGCTGGCAAAGAAAATCAAAGTAATAACCAGGCCAGACTGGGGACAAATATACAGAAATAGTGAAGAAATTACCTTTCTGATGCTCCAGCCTGTTAATTATGAGACTGCTTTATAGAAACGTATTGCTATTAGAGAAACTTAGCTTCCTAACCATAAACAACACACACACACACACACACACACACACACACACACATACACACTTCAAAAAAACATTAACTCCCAAAACATCTTATTGAGTGAGACACTGATTTCTATTCATTTTCCCCACGGTAGGAAAAGACCTGTTTTATATTGACTGTGGACACATTTTCTTATAGTTAAGATAACTGAGGATCCTGAGGTTTGATCCTACTGAGTAACAGCATAAAAGAGACACTGGGCATGAATGGAAAAGAGAATAATATAAGGATAACAAAATATTATTCTAATTGAAGAGAGCATATGTGTTATCACACACACACACACACACACACACACATACACACACACACATGGTCTGACAATGAAGTTCAAGAACTCATCCTAGAAAAACTACTACATAACCTATTGCTGAATATCACTATGGTCACCATTGAAGTACTTCTTTTGGGAAGCTATGCACTGACGCCAGTGCCTAATCCATACTTCAAAGCAATTTTGAAACTCTTTTTCTGGAATGGCCAACAGAGCTGTCCTTGTATTGCCCTTGATGTCTTGAAGGTCATCAAAATGTCTTCCTTTCAATATTTTCTTTATCTTCAGATAAAGAAAGAAGTCATTGGGGGCCAGGTCAGGTGAGTATGGAAGGTGTTCCAATACAGTTATTTGTTTAATAGCTAAAAACTCCCTCACAGTGTAGTGTGAGCTGGTGCATTGTCGTGATGCAAAAGCCATGAATTGTTGGCGAAAGTTCAGGTCATCTAACTTTTTCATGCAGCCTTTTCCAGCACTTCCAAATAGTAAACTTGGTTTACTGTTTGTCCAGTTGGTACAAATTCATAATAAATAAACCCTCTGATATAAAAAAACAGCAACATTGTTGCAACAAGATTGCAAATTTGTCTGACCTTTGTATATGCATATATAGTGATCTAATCAAGTATAAAAGTTATATTATTGGGCCAGCTGCGTGGCGCAGTTGGTTAAGAACGCGACCTCTGAGCAAAAGGGTTGCCGGTTCGATGCCTACATGGGCCAGTGAGCTGCGCCCAAGCTGGTGAGAGAGCGTGCTCTTAGCAGCAAGGTTGATGGTTCGACACCCATATGGGATGGTAGGCTGCACCGCCCCCCCGCCAACTATTAGATTGAAGGACAACAACTTGACTTGGAGCTGATGGGTCCTGGAAAAATACAATGTTCCCCCTTCCCCAATTCCCCAACACTGTTCCCCTCCTCAAATCCGAAATAAAAAAAAAATTTTTTTAAAGCTATATTATCATTAGGAAAAGAATACAGAAGGATTCAAATTTTGCAGTTTGGCCTTGAACAAGTCCCTTTTCTTCTCTGTGCCTTTGCTTCTTCACCTCTAAAATGAAGGAGTTGGACTCTACAGTTTCATAGAACCCTGCCAATCCTGCTGCTCTCTGACATTGTGATTGGGGGTGTTTTGCATTGTGCTAGTATTGCTATTGACCCCTGAGGTCTTGCTCAAAGCATGCATAGGCAGCTCAGGGCCCTCTGATAACAGTAAATAGGAGAAAAAGAACCACAAAACAAGAACAGGTCTGTATAATTCAAAATTAGTGATTTCAAGGCTCAATGCTCTGGGCCCCTGGATTGCCTCTCCTCCCTTTTCCCTTATCCCTGTCCCTCTTCTGTTCCCATACTCACTCAGTATGCATGCACACACACACACACACACACACACACACACACACACACACACAGAGAGAGAGAGAGAGAGAGAGAGAGAGAGAGAGAGAGAGAGAGATTTTCCTACCACTGGATTGCTGAGCTATTTAGACTAACATCTCCCAGAGCCAGTCTGGGAAATTAAAAAGCAGCACCCACTCTGAGCCATCCATGTTGTCTCAGTGGATTTATTTGCCTAAGGAGGTTGCAGGCGATGGCAGCAAAGGAGAACTGACCTTTTGTATTTCTTTTTTTTTAAAGGTTTTATTGGGGAATTGGGGGAGGGGAACAACATTGGGGAATCGGAGAAGGGAAACAGACAAGTTGCTGTCCTTTTGTTCATTAGTCTAGTTGTGGAGGACGTCACTTCACTGGCCCATGTTGGTATTATCATTGCGCTCTTCCTGGGTGAGGCAGTCGCTCGCCAGCCATTAGATGACTGCTCACGGCGGCTCATGGCAACTCACGAAAGCTCATGCCTGCTGCCAGCCAACCCCACTGCAGCCTACGCCATCACCCATGAATCACGGCAGCCCAGCTCCAGGTTGAGCTGTTGTTCACCATCTTAGCTGTAGAGGGTGCAGCGTCACTGGCCCTCATGTGGGATCCAAACTGGGGCCCTGCTGCTCAGTGCTGGCATCCCAAGCCAACTCCTAACCAACGTGCCACTTGGCCGGCCCTGACCTTCTGTATTTCAATGATCCACATGTCTGGAGGAATTGATGTGTGAGGATTTCAATGATCCAGTTTTAAATGAAATTGATGAGTGGGGATTTCTATGATCTGGGTTTCATATGAAATTGATGGGCAGAATTTCAATGACCTGGGTTTCAAGTAAAATTGATGGGGATTTTAATGTTAAAGGTATCAGATAAAATTAGTGTGCAAAGATTTCTATGACAGAGGAGTTGCCTATGTCCCGTGGGTACAAATAAATAAACGTATGTTGAATGGGATTGAGTGTGTTCTCTATGTGCTAGTCAGACATGGGCTCAGGCTGACATCAAGGCTGAATCATTGCTTCATGATAATTTTAGTTTTCAGTCAAGTCAACAGCATTCAGCAGGGCCCTATTATGTTTAGTATGGGGTAGTAGAAACCACAACAAACTGAGTGTCAGAAGAAATAGGTTTGAATCTCTTTTCTGCTGAGTGACCTTGGGAAAGTCACTTTTACTCTCTGAGACTTAATATCTTTTTTTACAAAATGAATATAACATTTCTGTTCTGTCACTTTCACAGGAGTTTCTTTAGGTACAAATAAAACAATAGAGGACAAAATGCCCTATGAACTATAAAATACTATATTATTATGTGGTACCCAGCCATACAAGTAATATAAATTACCTGTCCTTGAAAAGTTTACAGTTTAGTGGAGGATATAAGACATATAAATGAAACTGAATAATATACCAAGATAGTGAATAATCAAGTCCAAATTCATATTCAACAGACTAAGTGTTATAGAAATTCAGAAATGGAGAAGATGGATCTTGGGGCAGAAGAGATCAGAGAAGGTTTACTGGAGGAAAACATATAGAAAACCCCTTTTTATTCATTTTGTATATTCGGTTTCTGGGTCAGATTTCCTTAGAACATAGGATGGCACTGCTGTGAAAAATGCAAACCACTGATCTGGTCCAATATTTATTTCACTTTACAAATGGAAAAGCTAACACCTAATGCTTGGGCCAGACAAGTGAGTTGATATTTCTTGAATTGTTATGCCTTAGTGGAGTGGTCCAGTCCAAAATGCAGTGGCTTTCCTATTTCTGTCAGTGTCTACTTTTAAGAGTCAGTACTAGAACGCAGGCCGTCTTTTTTACAGCTCCCTGTGCTTTTGATGGCAGGCCGCTTCTCACAAGAGAGGGGCTGTGGGTTCTAGAAAGCAGAAATGTTTGTTATTAGGAAGATTTAATCTCACAGTATGGGCTAGAAGGACTGGAGACAGAAAATAATATATGGGATATTGTTTTAGTAACCCAGACTAGAGAGTATAAGAGCTTGGATCAGGGAATGAGAAAGAAAAAAAATAAAGGACTCTGACAGAGCTAAAGACTTGATAGGACATATCAACGGATTCTAGAAGATAGAGTAATGGGAAGGTATGGAGCAAGGATAGGATGGGGAATAAACAAGGATATCTTTAACAAAGGCATAGTGG
>NW_017731604.1:1566148-1567167 GCF_001890085.2 Hipposideros armiger | reverse complement strand
ATCATATGTGTAAAGAAGATCCAATGTTGGAAAAAAGAAAAAAGCAAGTATCCATACATTACTGTTTTCAAGCCATTATCATGTATATTATCTCACTGAAATCTCACAATAGCTCTTGAAGCTTCCATTCATTCCTTCATTCACATGTTTATTCAGTACATATTTATTGAGTACCTATTATGTGCCTGTTACTGTGGATGCAACAGGAAAAAAATATAATCTACTGGGGAGAGACAGACAAAAAACAAATGAGAAAATACTTGTCAGATGAGAATAACTGCTATGAAGCAAAATAAACCAGGGTAAGGGGATTGAGAGAAACAAGGGGTGCTATCTAAGGTCAGAGAGGGCCTTTCTGATAAAGTGACATTTAAGTAGCAGCCTGAAGGAAGTGAAGGAATATGTCATTCAATATTTGAGAGCAAAGAATTCCATGCAAAGGGGACAGTAGTTTCAAAGGCCACAAAGCAGGAGGGTATCTGTGTATTCAAAGAAGCAAGGAAGCCAGTGTGCATAAAGTGGAGTGAGCAAAAGGGAAAGAATAGGAGATGAAGTCAGATCATGTAAGGTCTCTATAGGTCATTTCCAAGCTTTTGAAATTATTCTGCATGTGTTGGAAAGCCCTTTGGAGGTTAGAGGGTTTGAAATAAATGAAAGGTAAAGCCACTTATCTAAAGTTACTAAACTAATGAGCAACAGTACCAGGATCCCAAATTAGGGTATCCTAACTCTAGGCCCAAGGAGTAGGTTGGAGGAGAATAAAAGGAAGAGAAAATTAGTGACTACTTTGGTTACCAAAGATTTGTGTTCAACCCACTGAAGAAAAATGGCTTTGGCTTCATAATCCTGGCAGTCAGCAAGCCACAAAAATCTCGCTCAATGAACCTCCATTGCCCAGTATTTGCCTCTCTCCTCTTATAGGTCGGAAAGGGGAATATATGTCAGAATTTTCAAGAAGAAGGGTTCCAAAAGACCAAAATAGAAACTTCCCTTTCAGGCTAGTAAACATATATATTCTT
>NW_017731604.1:1561362-1563673 GCF_001890085.2 Hipposideros armiger | reverse complement strand
TGAGCTGTTGTTCAGCATCTTAGCTGTGGAGGGCAGTGTCACTGGCCCTCATATGTGGGATCTGAACCGGGGCCCTCTGGCGTCCCAAGCGAGTTCTTAACCATCGCGCCACTCGGCCGGCCCTCAAGCACTCCTCTTAAAGGGACTGCACATGGAGTTACTCACTGACCGACTCACTGGCTTTGAGCTCCAGACCTGGAAGTCACTCTACTAAAACCAGAAGGCATAGCACCCCTACATAGAAACAAACACAGGGAGGCTGCCAAAATGGGGAGACAAAGAAACATTTACCAAATAAAAGAACAGAATACAGCTGCAGAAAAAGAGCTAAACAAAATGGAGACAAGCAATCTACCAGATGCAGAGTTCCAAACACTGGTTATAAGGATGCTCAATGACCTCAGGGAGAACTTCAACAAAGAGATAGAAAACATAAAAATGGAGATAGAAAATACAAAAAGAACCAGTCAGAAATAAAAGCTATAATAACAGAAATGAAGAATACATTAGAGGGAATCAACAGTAGATTAGATGAAGCAAAGATTGAATCAGCAATATAGAAGATAAGGTAGCAGAAAACACCCAATCAGAACAGCAAAAAGAAAAAACAATCCAAAAAAATTAGGAGAGTTTAAGGGGCCTCTGGGACAACATGAAGAGTGCCAATATTCACATCATAGAGGTACCAGAAGGAGAAGAGAGAGAGCAAGGAATTGAAAACCTATTTGAAGAAATAATGACAGAAAACTTCCCTAACGTGGCAAAGGAAATGGATATTCAAGACCTGGAAGTACAGAGCCCCAAACAAGATGAACCCAAACAGGCCCACACCAAGGCACATCATAATTAAAATGCCAAAGGTTAAAGACAAAGAGAGAATCTTAAAAGCAGCAAGAGAAAAGCAATTAGTTAACTACAATGGAGCTCCCATACGACTATCAGCTGATTTCTCAGTAGAAACTTTACAGGCCAGAAGGGATTGGCAAGAAATATTTAAAGTGATAAAAGGAAAGGACAAACAACCAAGAGAACTGTACCCAATAAAGCTATCATTTAGACTTGAAGGACAGAAAAAAGAGCTTTCCAGACAAGAAAAAGCTAAAGCAGTTCCTCACCACCAAACCAGTATTACAAGGAATCTTAGAGGGACTTATTTATGACAAAAAAATAAGAACTATGAATAACGAAATGGAAACAACTACATATCTATCAACAATTACTTTAAATGCAAATAGATTAAATTCTTCAATAAAAAAAATAGTGTGGCTGAAATGAATAAGAAAACAAAACCCTTACAAATGCTGCCTACAAGAGACTCACTTCAGATCAAAAGACACACACAGACTGAAAGTAAACGGATGGGGAAAAGATATTTGGAGAAAATGGAAATGAAAAAAAAAAGCTGCAGGAGATAAACTTATACTAGACAAAATAGACTTTAAAACAAAGGCTATAAGAAATGACAAAGAAGGACCCAGTAATCCCACTTCTGGATAATTACTGGAAGAAACCTAAAATGCTAATTTGCAGGAATGTGTTCATTTATGTGTTTGTTGCAGCATTGTTTACAATGGCCAAGTTGTAGAGGCAGCCTGGGTGTCTTTTGATGGATAAATGTATAAAGTGGAGGTGGTACATATATACAATGGAGTATTGCTCAGCCATGAAAGGAAATGGGTTCTTGCCATCTGCAGCAGCATGGATGGTCCTAAAGGGCATTTTGCTAAGTGAAGTATGTCAGACAACAAAAGACAGATGCAATGTGATTTTGCTTATATGTGAAATCTAAAGAACAAAATAAATAAACAAAACAGAAACAAACTCATAGATACAGAAAACATTTTGATGGTTGCCAGAAGGGAGGGGTTTGGAGGTGGATGAAAAGGGGAAGGGATTAAGAAGTACAAATTGGTTGTTACACAGTAGTCATGGGGATATAGGGTATAGCATAAGAAATATAATAAATAATATTGTAATAACTATGGTGTCATATGGGTACTAGATTTATTGGGGTGATAGATGGGAGGGGGTTGAGGGACAGGATGAAAAAGGTGAAGGCATTAAGAAGTACATATTGGGGGCCGGCCGAGTGGCACAATGGTTAAGAACTGGCTTGGGACGCCAGAGGGCCCCGGTTCGGATCCCACATATGAGGGCCACTGACACTGCCCTCCACAGCTAAGATGCTGAACAACAGCTCAACCTGGAGCTGGGCTGCTGTGAGTCGCCGGCGATGGTGTAGGCTGCAGCCCCTGCTGCAGTGGGTTGCCATGGGCTACTCTGTGTAGCCAGCAGTCAGCGTGAGCGGCTA
>NW_017731604.1:1549484-1556562 GCF_001890085.2 Hipposideros armiger | reverse complement strand
GTTCCTCATGTTGTGGTGACCCCCAACCATAAAATTATTTTCATTGCTACTCTATAACTGTAATTTTGCTACTGTTATGAATCATAATGTAAATATATTTTTGTTTTCTGATGGTCTTAGGAGACCTCTGTGACACATGAAAAGCATTTGACTAAGTTCAGCATTCATTAATGATTAAGACTCAACAATATAGGTATAGGAGGAATTTAAATCAATAAAATAAAGGTTGTATTATGTATATGTGAAAAGCCCACAGGTAATATTTTTTATTTCTTTTTTTACCCAATGGTTGTTCAGGTAAACAACAGTTCTGCTCACCAAAGTCTCCATTACTTTCTGTTGTTTCACAATAAGCTGCTTCTATGTACTTCTCAATGTTCATGTTTTAGAGATCACTTGAGTTTGCATCCCTGTATTAGTCTGATTCCCAGCTTTTTACAAATGAAGAAATGGAAGTCTACAGAGAGAAAATAACTATCCAAGGGCAAAGAAAGAATCTATGGCAATGAAAGGTCAAGGGCCCAGGCCACCATTCCCCAGGTTAGTGCTCTCTCTTCTGCCTGGGGTGGCCTGATTTATAAACAGCTACCATCTCATGGGTGTGCTTTGGTGAGCTAGGTATCAACTTTGGCCCTCCATGCAGTGAAGGCTACAGGCCTAGAGCCTTGTCAAGCCACACCTATGTGAAGGGATATACAGACAGTACAGGTTGTGGCATGTTTTCTCATTCCACAGTGTGGGAGAGAGAGAGGATGGTGCTGCTCCAGGAATATCAAAGAGAAGGAGATTCTGGGTGTTGGTGGGTAGGGAAACTGGACTCAGTAGAGGGCCAGGACTTTGAAGGGCTTGTCATGGGATTAAAGGCTGCAACTCAGTTTTGTGGGGTCAGAAATGGAAGCTCAGGAACACAAATCTTCATTAATAAAATTCTTTAGAGTTTTATGTAAGAAAGAACAGTGGTCAACTTATTAATTTCTTAATAAGGGACAGAGCTGACCAGGTCACACACAACCAATACTCATTCAAGGGCCTTCTCTCTTGGCAGGTCAGTCAATTTTGGAGGCTAAATGCATACTCTGGAGGCTTCTTGGTCATCAGAGAATTAGGACAAAAGAAGGTCAACATTCTTAAAAGATTTTTCTCTTGATTCTTTTAATTGACTTCATCTCCACAGCTTAAGTTTTCCTCTGAGTATGAGTCATGCTCACACCTTCTTAGAAATTGTCAGATTACACTGCTCCCTTTTTCCAAGCCTATACATCCCCCAACAAACACTCTGTTATGACAACACAACAATTACTTCAAATAAGGTATAACACACTTGAGTGGACACCAATATATTTAGCGAAGAGGTGCTTAGAGATCCCGTTGTCCCATTCCTTCATTTTAGAGAAATGAAATTTCCACTGAATGAGCAGGGCTTGTTCAAGGTCATGTGTCAAATTAACAGCAAAACTTTCACCCAAACTCTAGGAGTCTTGACTCTGATGTCAATGCACTTCCTTTTTATCAGTGAGTGAATGACACTTTTTGGAGGATCAGTTTATCTACTTGAATGAGTTGAGAAACACAGGGGCCCTGTCAGCAGCTATTTGCATATACCTCTTCAGTTTTTGGTAGTGTCACTTCTTCAGGGAGCTTGCTTCATCTAGTATGGGTTTATTTTTGCTAGCTTTACCTCAGCGCTCTTTCCTTGCTTTCATACACTTATACTTAGACATTACCATCTTTGGATGTTTTAGGTCCTAACATACTCTCCATGGTGGGTGTGGCCCTTGTTCCTGCCAGAAGAGCCTTCTTCATATCTGGAAGAGGATAGACTGTGGAGTGGGGCTGTAATCCTCCTGATAACTCACATCTCAGTTTCCTCTGCTAGAAAGCAAGGATAAGATTCATAATTCACATCCCAAGAGACTCATTTGCAGGGTTAGGAAGACTTCAACATTCATGAGCCCAATGTGTTGAAGAAGGTCCCTCTCTCCATTCAGACCTGACTTGCTTGTGAAAGATTTCTACATGTCCATACATCTTCTCCCATTGGCATTTCCTGGGCTACCATTCCTGATTGGAATTGTCAACACAGTCTGCATATTGGCTCAGACATTAGCAGCTCTTTCTTTTTGGGCATCATTTTTTTGCCCTTGTTTATATCCAGATTACAAACACCAGGTAAATACAACCACCATCCACCTTTAGAATCATTGGTAAGGAAGGGGCACGTACACACACACACACACACACACACACACATTGTGTGGGGCCCAGTGCTAGGTATGTTTCACATAAGGGAGGTTAAGGAGAGTTAGACAAATAATGAATCTTAGCCCTGCCAGAGATGAAATGAAGACATGCTGGAGTGGTTGTGTCCTGATGCTAATTGTGTAAAATTGTCCAGGTATAGCTTTAGTCTCAGGTCTGCCAGATAATTTTAGCACCTGGTCTCTTTACTAGAGTTTAAGAATGACTCTGTCCATCTTGCAGTTTAGAATAGGATCTGGAAATGCTTCAGACTTGTTCTGAAAGGCAATTGGAAATATTCTCTGCTCTCTCCTCTGTCCTCTCTTCAGTACCATCTACCAGAATTCATCTTCATTCTTCCCAGGTCAAGTGCCTCCTCCTGCTAGAGTCAGGAATGTTCTTTCCATCAAGGTCACCATATCCTCTTAGAAAACACTGCCACAAAATTGCTGTTGTTATCTTTAAAGCATGTTTAAATGTCCAGAACTGGAAAGTAATTTTGCCTTTTAAGACAGAAAAATGTTATAAGAAAAGGTGCTTTAAAATTTCTTCTGGAACCAGGCAGAAGTTGTAATATTCAGAATTTTGTCAACTAACCTCAAGAAGAGGACTGGATGAACTAATTTGTATGGTTTAATATGGTAAGTAGGGGAGGCTGAAGGTTTCTGGAATTTTACATATATCCTGTCTGAACTGCAGAGACCAGGCTTCTAGAAATTAAGATAAAGAAACTGAACTGTAATGGAATGATATCTGCATGAGCTCAGTCACAGTGGCATGAACTCCTAAGAAAAGGGGACAGGCATTCTGATATATGTTAAGAGAAGGAAAACAAACTAACATTCATAAAACATATACCATAAGTCACATTCTGTGCAAGATAGACACTTTACATATGTTATCTCATTCAGTTCTTGTAACATTCCAGCATAGTGGGCATGATTTTTTTTTTTTTAGCTGAGCCATCCTGCTACCTGTTGGCAGCTCAGAGGCTGCTCAGCTCGGGCTGGACTCGAACCGCTGTTGCTCAGAGCTCAAACTCTTGAGCGAGCTCTTAACCATGGCATGATTTTTTTTTTAATCCTACAGCCATGATCAATAAACACATTGATTCCTAGCCACAGTGATTTGTTCAGGGAATTGCACATGACCCAAGGTGGTCTATTCAGGGTGAATCTTGAACTTGCATGAGAATTCCCAGGAAGTATCCCTTCTCCAACACACACACACTCAAGTCTGGAATGATGTACCATGAAATTGCTGGCAGCCTTCTTGCCATCCAAGGATCCAAGCAAGAGCCAACTGGAGAAGACAAGGTGAATGTACACACACACACACACACACACACACACACACACACGNAATGATGGTGCCAACTTGGGCCGGTGAAGCAACGTCCTTCACAACTAGACTGAAGAACAAAACGACAGCAACTTGTCTGTTCCCCTTCCCCCAATTCCCCAGCTCTGTTCTCCTCCCCCAATTCCCCAATAAAAAAATATTTACAAAAAAAAGTAAAACCTAAAAAAAGGTAAAAAAAAAGCAAAAAGAACAAATAAAATTTGTTTTTAACCATCTTAAAAAAAATTCTTGCTTCCTTTGTCATAGATTAAATGACCATATAGGCATGGATTTATTTTGGGCTCTCTATTCTGTTCCACTGATCTATGTGTCTATTTTTATGCCAATACCATGCTCTTTCAATTACTATAGACTTGTAGTATAATTTGATATCAGGTAGCATGATACCTTCAACTTCATTCTTTCTCAGGATTGCCGTGGCTTTCAGGGTCTTTTATGGTTCCGTATTAATTTCAGGTTTATTTGCTCTTGTTCTGTGAAAAAGGCCATTGGTATTTTGATAGGAATTGCACTGAATCTATATATTGCTTTAGGTAGTATGGATATTTTAACTATATTAATTCTTCCTGGGCAATATTTTCGTTAATTTTACTTATTTAAGAATTGTTGCCTTCTTCCCCCAACCCAAACAGAGGAGGCCACCTATAATCTGGAGCCAAAATAAACATTTGTGGTTTTTTAACTAGAGAGAAAATTGACTGAGCGACACAGGGCAAGATCTCCTTGGTCTAAGTTCCATGTCTATGATCACCAGTGCAACTGAGGATTAAAATAAGTAATGATTTATGTGGTGGGGTCTCAGTGAGTTGACAGTAGCTTATAAATCACAAACATTGAGTTCATTGAGTTTAACCCCTATATGCTTCTTGGGGTTACACTAACACAAAATCTTCATATCAGACTCTCTTAAGTGATTCCAGGTGCCAGGGTATCTGAAAAAAAGTCCTAATCCACCCACCATTGACCTTACGAATGCATTCCATGCTTAGGTGTGCATCTTGAACAGCATTCCAGAGAGGAGGGAACAGAAAAGCCAACTGATCTTCTTGATAGGTATATTAAGGCATCCTCCCTCCTTATCATAGACCCCTTCATTTGAATGATGATAGAGTTGTCAGACCAAGAGGGCAGGTATCAGCAATGAGGCAGGGGACATGAATAGGCCTTTGCAAAGAGAAGCAGTTCTTCCTGGTTCGTGCCCAGTTCCCCTTTACCAGCTTTATATCTCCTTAAATTCTAACCTTCTCAGCAGCCCTGCTATATATCCATCTTCTGATTAGAGATGCAGCTTTTCGAGGACTGTTGGGCTATAAATGCCAAAAATGGAAATTAATTGATTGAGTGCCTGTAAGAAGGAGAAACTAAAAAAAATAACCAGGACACTAACATCCTGATTACCACTTGTCCTCCAGGTGTTCTTTGGGAAAGGCATGTTGCAACAGTTGCGATTTTTTGTGTGTGAGTGTGATGATAACACTTAAGATTTACCCTCTAAGCAAATTACAAGTACAATATTGTTTACTATATTAATATTGTTGTGCATCAGATCTCCAGAACTTATTCATCTTGTATAACTGAAACTTTGTGCCCCTTGATCAATAGTTCCCCACTTTCTCTATTTCTCAGCCCCTTGTAACTAACCACCATTTTAGCCTCTGTTTCAATGAGTTTGACTAATTTATATTTCACTAACCATCATTTTACTCTCTGTTTCTATGAATTTGACTGTTTTGGATTCCACATATAAATGAGATCATGCAGTATTTATTCTTCTGTGTCTGGCTTGTTTCACTTAGCATAAACTCCTCCAGGTTCATCCATGCTGTCACAAATGGCAGGATTTCCTTCTTATTTTAAGGCAGAATAACATTCTATTGTATATTGTCTTTATCTCTTCATCTGTCAATGAACATTTAGGTTGTTTCCATATCTTGGCTGTTGTGAATAATGCTGAAAGGAACATAGAAGTGCAGATACAAGGTGTGATAAAAATATGGTGAATGTTTAAATAAAGAAATTTATTACAGTAAAAGACACATTGCCATTAATCCCCCTCAAAATACTCCCTCTTGCTTCAGGCACACTTATCCCATCATTCTTGCCACTTTCTGAAGCAGTTCTGGAAGTCCTCTTTCATGAGTGTCTTTACTTCATCCTCCCTCATGACAATGATCTGTGTCACACATCATTTCTGGTATGGGAATTTCTGTCTAATAAAAACATTATATGTGTCTTCATCCACTTTATTCACTGGATCTGGCACCGTGCAACTTCTGGTTCTTCCCCAAAGTCAAAATGACCATGGAAGGAAAATGTTTTGAATCGATTCAGGACATTGAGGCAGCAATGATAGCGCAAGTAAAGACACTCATGAAAGAAGATGTCCAGAACTGCTTCAGAAAGTGGCAAGAACAATGGGGTGTGTTCGAGGCAAGGGACAGTATTTTGAGGGATATTAATGGCAGTGTGTTTTTTACTGTAACAATTATTTTAATATAAACATTCACCGTTTTTTGTGATCACACCTCGTATCTCTTCAAGATCCTGATTTCATTTCTTTTGGGTGTACACCAAGAAGTGGTATTGCTGGATCAAATGGTAGTCGTATTTTAATTTTTTTGAGGAACTTCCACACCGTTTTCCATAATGGCTGTACCAATTTACATTTCTGCCAAACAAATGTTCCCTTTTATCCATATCCTCGCCAATACATGCTATCTATTGTCTTTCTGCAATAGCCATTCTCACAGTTATGGTGTAATATCTCACTGTAGTTTTGATTTGCATTTTCTTAATGACTAAAGAAGTTGAGCACTTTTTTATATGCTTATTAGCCATTTGCATGTCTTCTTTTGAGAAATGTTTATTCAGGTTCTTTGCCCAATTTTTAATTGGGTTATTTGAATTTTTCATTTTGCAATTGATTTGTATGAGTTCCGTATATATTTTGTGTATTAGCCACATACCAGATACACAATTGGCAGATATTTTTCCCATTCCATAGGTTGCCTTTTCATTCTATTGATTTTTTCCCTTTGCTGTGCAGAAGTTTTTTGGTTTGATGCAATCTCTTTTATCTATTTTTACTTTTTTTTTTGCCTGTGTTTTGGTGTCATATGAAAAAAGATTATCACTCAGACCGACATCAGGAAAGTTTCTCCTGTTTTTTTCTCTAGAAGTTTTATGGTTTCAGGTCTTATGTTTGTCTTAAATCCATTTGAGTTGATTTTCACATATAGTGTGAGATATGGATCCAATTTCATTCTTTCACATATGAATATCCATGTAAAATTTATTAATGGAACTATCCTGTCTTCATTGTGTGTTCTTGGCACCTTTCTTAAAGATTAGTTGACCACAGAGGCTTGGATTTACTTCTGAACTCTCTATTCTGCTCTATTGGTCTATATGTTTGTATTTATGCTGGTACCATATTGTTTTGATTACTGTATTTTAGTAATATAATTTGAAATCAGGA
>NW_017731604.1:1530328-1545587 GCF_001890085.2 Hipposideros armiger | reverse complement strand
GGGGGGAGAGAGAGAGAGAGAGAGAGAGAGAGAGAGAGAGAGAGAGAGAGAGAGAGAGAGACTAGATCTCACTAGATCTCAGTGATAGCCATGGTGCCCCTGGATCAAGTGGCATCCACCCCTGAACTTTTCAGTTATGTAAGATCATACATTTCACATTTTGCCTAAACCAATTTAAGTTGGGGTTTCTTCCATTTTCAGTGAAAATAATTATAATTCAGTGATTGACTTGTTCAAATTCACCAATCTAGTAAGTAGAGCTGAAATTGAAAGCTATGTAACTAAGTCTTTTCTAAACTATGTTGCTTCCTAAAGGATCTGTAAATCCTCCAGACCAATTTCCTTCTTGAATCCACCCTGAGGCCTTTTACACCCCAGACACTCTCCTCTAGCCATGCTTCGGTAATTAATTGCTTACTTAAAGGATGAGGTAAGCATTAAACACAGTCCTCCAGGTGTGGCCTGGCCAGTCCAGGAAAGAACAGGATGACTGCTACCCATCTTATAGATCATATACTGTTAGCACAGCCTCAGATCACAGTAAGTTTTTCTAAAGACACACTACAATGTTGACTGAACATGAACTTATTAACTACAACCCGTAAATCCTACCATATATACTGTTGCTGAACCATGTCTAACTTGGACGGAATTTGTCCTATTAGGTATTTTGAAATAATTATTACAATTTGGAAGCTTTTAGTAAAATCACAAAGTTGTGCAACCATCACCACAATAATTCCAGAATATTATCATCACTTACAAAAGAAATATTATACCCATTAGCAGCTGCTCCATATATTCTTTTCCCAGGAGCTCCTGGAAACTACTAATCTACTTTTTACATCTATGCATTTTTCCATTCTGGACCTTTCATATAAGTGGAATCAGGAATCAGCCTGAAGGAGAAGAACCAATGAATGTGGGGGATGAAATGGTGACAGCCTGCCTTTTTTTCTGAACCTCTGTGATCAGAAATAACAATAAGTGATCAGAACACCAATCTCCAATATTTGGAGGATAAGGTCCTTACTATTAACCCTGGCTCTCACACGCCTTTTCCAGAATGCAGGCTTAGCTGCCTGTTATGGAGTAGGGGTGGGGATCACACTGATGGCTAAAAGTGATTGAAATTAGTCATACTTTACCAGCTAGCTTTCCCCTGGAAACTTTAATTATTTGAATAGAATTTGCAGTTTGAAACATATATTTCAGCAATTTCTGACAATACAGTTCTTGTCTAGTGTGGAGAGACATATTCCTGCTGCTTTGTACTCTGCAGTCTTCCCTGGCATCACCTGCTCTTCACTGCCTTGTATGACTGAGTAATATTTTATTGTATGAATATACCACATTTTGTTTATCTGTTCATCAGTTGATAGATATTTGGGTTGTTTTCACTTGTTTGGCTACTATGAATAATGCTGTTATGAACATTTGTGTACAAGATTTTGTATGAACATAAGTTTTCATTTCTCTTGGATATATATATACATATATATATATATATATATATATATATATATATATATATATATATATATATATATATATACCTAAGAGTAGAATTGTAGAGTCATATGGTAACTGTTTAACTTTTTGAGAAACTGCCAGAGAGTTTTCTACAGTGGGTGCACCTTTTTACATCTTCATCTACAATATATGAAGGTTTCAATTTCTCCACATTCTCACCAACAGTTGTAATTATTTTATTACTATAGTCACCATAGAAAATGTGAAGTGACATCTCACTGTAGTTTTAATTGCATTTTCCTAGAGACTAATGATGTTGAACAACTTTTCATGTTCTTCTTGGTCATTTGTATATCTTCTTTGGAGAAATGTCTATGCACATCCTTGCACATTTTTATTTTGTACTATTTGCCTTTAATTTTTGTAATATATTGAGTTATTTATATATTATGATTACTAGATGCTTAATAAGCATATGATTTGTAAAACTTTTCTCCCATTTTTTTTGTTGTCTTTTCACTTTATTGATAGTATCCTTTGAAATGAAGTTTTTAATTTGGTAAATTCTGACATCTTTTTCTTGTATTGCTTATGTTTTTAGCATTATATCTTTAAAAATTAACAAACCCAAAGTTGTGAAAATGTGTATCTATATTTTCTTCTAAGTGTCATATTGTTTAAGCTCTTCCACTTAGGTCTTTGATACATTTTTAGTTATTTTTTGATCTGAGGTAAAAGTCCAAATTTATTGCCTTACATATGGATATCTAGTTGTTCCAGTGAAATATGTTGAAGGAAAAGACTATTCTTTGTCCATGAAATGGTCTTAGCACCATTGTCAAAAATCAATTTACCATAGATGTATGTCTTATTCATTTATGGAAACCAAAATATCCCTGTATTTAATTCTATGGACCTTTATGATATTAATATTAATAATATAGCAACAGTAGCCACAATGATAGTAGTAATAGTAGCAGTAACCATTTATTGGGTATGACTGTTTAGACAATTACAAATACATTAAACTACCCTGTCAGTCAATCTATATTTATCTATTTTGACCAACATACAATCAGAAAAGAGCCCTACCATTGACGAGATAATCATATTTCTCCTTTTCCACAGTTCATAACACTAGCTGTATTGCATAAAGGCAATCCAGTTGATTCACCTGACATTTTGTTGGATGAACCTATGATGGTTGTCCTGATTACCACTTTATTTTCTAAGTTCCCAAACAACATTCTTTCTGAGGTCTGTTCCAGAATCTTGCCTAATGTCAAAGTCAAGATGTTTTGTTCCTGGTTTTCAATATCTGTTCATTTCATCTGTTGGACGAATAAGGCATTTTGTATTTCTTACTCTTCAGAATTTCTCCCACTCTCCAGGATTATTTGGTTAATAGTTGTACTTGGAGTCAAACCCACCATAGCAACAAGGATTTTGAAAATATCAATCAGGTGCTCTGAGACATGCTTAGTTTGGTTTGCCTGGGGACAGAAAATTTCATTTATTTCAGGATCCTTTGTTTTTCTGGGTTACCCTGAGTAAGCTTCTAGATCATAACAAATTAAGGGGCCCCAGAGAATTGAATAGCTACTCAGGAAAGCTGAGCCATCTGATTCTCTGGGGAAGTCTAAAGACTCATGAAAGAGTTAGGTAGATCTTTACTGCCTCTCTGGGCTTTGATTTTCCTACCTACAAAATGAAGGATAGGCTAAGTAACTTAGACTGTGAAGATCCCTTTCAGCTCTGAGACTGGATATGCCTATAAAATGTAGCTACAGGACTTCAGAAGAGTCCATGGATAAAGAGATACTTATTTAAAGGATAAGTAAAAAGTATGATCCTTTCTCCAGAAAGAAATCTGTCCTCTTCCCCCATACCCTCCCTATTACCAATGTATTCTTGACCCAAAAATAAGCATACACGAACAAGGCTTAGAGGAAGACAGGTTAGCAGGAGACTGCAAGGCTATAACCTCTGGGCTGTTTCCGTTGCCTGGCTCCCAGGGGCCTAGAACAGGAAATCTCTCAGGAGAGGAGACAGACGGGGCTGTACAGCCCAACACCACTTTCTCCTCCCCTTCAAGGAGAGATGAGAGCCCACAACTGGCAGGGTGGAGGTTGGGAGCAGGGGTGGGGCAGAGAGCATAAATCCTCTACAAAATATTCAAACAACTCCAGAAAAAGAAATTATAAAGCAACATCCATTGGTTCCAGATTGGTTAAGCAAGCAAGTAAAGGGCCCTGGGTCAGTCTGATGACACATGATAACAGGACTCCTGCAGGGAGTGGAACAGCAAATCCAAGCCAGGTGTCTATCCTGTGGAGAGGGCTCAGGCTCCCAGGAGCTGTGAGAGTGGGGAGTAAGGCATTTTGGGAGTTGGCAGAGAACAGAATAAAACCTGGAGTTGGTGGACGTGAGGGAAGAAGAAGGTGCTTGGGAAAAAAGCAGGGTGAGGGGATGGCCAAGTGGCCTGATGGTTAAGAACTGGCTTGGGACGCCGGAGTGCCCCGATTCGGATCCCACAGATGAGGGCCAGTGTGACACTGCCCTCCACAGCTAAGATGCTGAACAACAGCTCAACCTGGAGCTGGGCTGCCATGAGTCGCTGGCGACGGCGTAGGCTGCAGCCCCTGTGGCAGTGGGTTGCCATGGGCTACCATATGTAGCCAGCAGCCAGCGTGAGTGACCAGCAGCCGCAGTGAGTGGCCGTCCAGAAGCCGGCAACTGATCTGCCTTGCCCAGGAAGAGCACAATGATGGTGCCAACTTGGGCCAGTGAAGCAATGTCCTCCACAACTGGACAGAAGAACAAAAGGACAGCAACTTGTCTGTTCCCCTTCCCCCAATTCCCCAGCGCTGTTCCCATCCCAATTCCCCAATAAAAATCTTTAAAAAAAAAAAGCAGGGTGACAAGTCGACAACAGTGGGAAGAAGAAGAAAACTCATGTGAATTATCTTCCATGTATGTGATTCTAGTATACGAGGCATTTTGTGAATATTGTTTCCCTTCTTACTAACAGCATGTCTAGAAGTCATTATTAAACCCATGTTACTGATACAGAGACTGACGCATGAGCTGTGAAATCATTTGGCCAAGGTCACACAAATATTAATGATGAAACTAGGATTCAAAGCCAAATTTATCTGCCCCCAAAGGGCTCCTTCCATCATATAAACATGCTCCTTATCTTATTAAAACTACAGCGACTTGCTTGTCCTGACTCTCTATTCCTCTTCAGCTCATTGGTTCATTTTTTTAACAATTCATCCATCTATTCAGCAGGCATTCCTTAAAACCCTATTACATACATAGTGGGCATATTCCAGGTGCTGGGAACATAAAGACAACTTACATCTAGTCCTGGCCTGTGAGAAATGTCTAGCTAGTAGAAGATTCCAAAGGTAAGCAAACTAAATCCAATATGACATAGTCTGTGATACCTTAAGAGGTTGTAGGAGAAAGTGTATTGGTATGGGCTTCCCCAGAGAAGTTGATAAGTGTGCAGAGCTTTCTGGGGTTGAGAGGAGTTTGCCAGTTGAGAAAGGAGCAAGAGCACTGAAAAGGGTACAGTAGTGTGAAAGAACATGGTTCCATCGAGGACAATGCAGTAATTTGATGAAATTAGAGCTCAGAGTGCAAGAGCGTAAGGAAGTAGGGGTTGAGGCTGGAGAAATAGACCATGGTCAGATTATGGGAGTTTTAAATACAGCTCTTTAATTTAATAAAAATAATTCTTTGAATACCTACTATGTGCTAGGTACTGTTACAAGAGCTGGGTACATATTAGTGAATAAGACAGGCAAAGTTCCAGGCCCCTTAGAGCTCATATTCTAGCACAAGAGACAAACAGTAAACATAGTATATATCTATGACATTCGTACTTTCATTATTCTCATGTTACAGGTGAGGCACAGAGATGTTAAGTTATTCACCATTCACACAGCTACAAGTGGGAGAGCCAAAAGTTGAACCCAAGTAGTCTGGTCCAGATGTTATGAAGTTAACCACTCAAATGTCTCTCAACAAGGAAAAACCGTGAAAGAGTTGCTATGTCAATGTTAAACATTGGTTCTAGAAAGCTGACTTTGCAAGCCTGGAATCAAACCAAGAAGGCCCTTAGAGACTATCTAATCCAGTGTGCCTTAAACTTGAGTCATTCATGAACCACTTTCAAAATTTTGCTATTCTAACACTCATTCATTTTTTTTAATTAACACACTGTATTTTTTTAGAGCATTTTTATGTTTATAGAAAAATTGAGTGAAAAAATACAAACAATTCCCACATATCCCCTCACATATCCCATCAGAGTGTCCTCTATTATTAAAATCTTAAATTTGTGTGGCTCTTTTGCTACAATTGATGAGATATTATTGATACATTATTATTAATTGAAGCGCACAGTTTATATTTGGGTGTTGTATACTCTTGGTGTTGTTCACTCCATTGGTTTTGAAAAATTTATGACATGTATTTATTATAGTATCATACAGAATATTTTTACTGCCCTAAATATCCCCTGTGGTCTCCAATTTTTCCTTGCCTCATTCCCCCAAAAGAATCCCTGGCAATCACTGATCATTTTACTGTCTTCATAGTTTTGCCTTTTCCAGAATGTCATATACATTTGACCCTTGAACAACATGGGTTTGCACAGCACAGATCCACTTATACATGAAATTTTTTCAATAAATACTATAAATGATTTTTCTCTCCCTTATGATTTTCTTAATAAAATTTATTTTCTCTAGCCTACTTTATTGTATGAATACAGTGCATAATACGTATAACATACAAATTATGTGTTCATCAACAGTTTTTGTTATCTGTAAGGCTTGCAGTCAACAGCAGGCTATTAGAAGTTGAGCTTTAGGGGAGTCAAAAGCTATGCAAGGATTTTCAACTATGCAGGCGTCAGCCCCCCTGATGCCTGCATTGTTCAAGGGTCAACTGTAATTAAAATCATACAGTATGTTGTCTATTCATATTGGCTTATTCTTTATCATTTTCATTTTTTGACATTCAATATTATTTTATATTAGTTTCAGGTGTATAGTGCAGTGGTTAGGCATTTATATAATCTATGAAGTGATTGCCCCAACAACTCCAATACCCATCTGACACCCTGCGTAACCTTTACAACATTATCAACTATATTTCTTATACTGTATCTCACATCCCCATGACTATTTTGTGACTACCAATTTGTACTTCCTAATCCCTTCACTTTTCTCACCTATCCCCCACCTAGCAACCATCAGTTTATTCTCTGTTTTTATGAGTCTATTTCTGTTTTGTTTATTCATTTATATTCTGCTCTTTAGATTCCACATATAAGTGAGATCATATGGTATTTGTCTTTCTCTGACTGACTTATTTCACTTAGCATAATATCCTCTAGATCCATCCATGTAATTGCAAATGGTAAGATTTCATTCTTTTTTATGACTGAGTAATACTCCATTGTATAAATGTACTAGGATTTCTTTTTCCTTTTTTTCACTTCATTGGGGAACAGTGTATTTTTCCCAGGACCCATCAGCTCCAAGTCAAGTTTTTGTCCTTCAATCTTAGTTGTGGAGGGCACAGCTCAGCTCCAAGTCCAGATGCCATTTTCAATCTAGTTGCAGGGGGTGGGGCACAGCCCACCATCCTATGTGGGAGTCGAACTGGCAACCTCCTTGTTAAGAGCAAGTGCTCTAACCAACTGAGCCACCTGGGAGCCCCTACCAGGATTTCTTTACCCAATCATCCATTGATAGGCATTTTGATTGTTTCCATATCTTTTCTTATGTATATAGTGCTGCAGTAAACATAGGGGTGCATATATTTTTTTGAATTACAGATTTAGATTTCTTTGGATAAATACACAAGAGTATAATTGCTGTGTCATAAGGTAATTGTATTTTTAATTTTTGTGGAACCTCCATACCGTTTTCCATAGTGGCTGCGCCAAATTGCAATCCTACCAACAGGGCACGAGGGTGCCCTTTATTCCACATCCTTGCCAACACTTCTTGTTTGTTGATTTATTGAAGATGGCCATTCTGACAGGTGTGAGGTGATATCTCATTGTGTTTTTAATTTGCATTTTCTCTGATGATTACTGATGTTGAGCATCTTTTCATATGTCTATTGGCCATCTGTATGTCCTCTTTGGAGAAATATCTATTCAGATCCTCTGCCCGTTTTTTAATTGGATTGTTTGGGTGTTTTTTGGTGTTGACTTGTATAAGTTTTTTATAAATTTAGAATATTAACCTCTTATCAGATATATCATTGGTAAATATCTTTCCTCATTCTGTAAGATGT
This sequence comes from Hipposideros armiger, assembly GCF_001890085.2. NCBI lineage: Eukaryota > Metazoa > Chordata > Mammalia > Chiroptera > Hipposideridae > Hipposideros > Hipposideros armiger. The sequence continues at coordinate 1,537,790 of NW_017731604.1, read as the reverse complement.
TTTTGGTTCTGTTGATGGTTTCCTTTGTTGTAAAAAAACTTTTTAGATTGATGTAGTCCCATTTGTTAATTTTTTCTTTTGTTTCCCTTGCCTGAAGAGATGTATCTGTAAAAATATTACTAAGGGTAATGTCTGAGAGTTTACTTCCTATATTTTCTTGCAGGAGTTTTATGGTTTCAGGTCTTACATTTAAGTTTAATCTCTTTTGAGATTATACTTTTTAAAAATTAGTTTCAGATGTACAAAGCAATGTAATAGTTAGACATTTATACCCCTCACAAAATGATAACCCCCCAGTCTACTACCCCTCTGACATCGTATATAGCTGTTATAAGTCCATCGACTATATTCCTTATGCTGTACTTTACATCCCATGAATACACACACACACACACACACACACACACACACACACACACACACACGGTGGGGGGCAAAAATGTATACAAGTGGACACTTTGGTCAACGTTGCTAAAGCAGTAGTTTGCTATAATCAGAAGTGTCTGGACGCTGATGGTAACCACTTTGAGCACTTCTTCTAACTGCAGAAGTCAAATGTGACTTGTATTCATCTTGTGTTATCAGTATATATTGAGTAATACAATTTTTAAAAAAGATTTTATTGGGGAACTGGGGGAGGAGAACAGTGTTGGGGAACTGGGGAAGGAGAACAGTGTTGGGGAATTGGGGAAGGGGAACAGCCAAGTTGTTGTCCTTCAATCTTAGTTGTGGAGGGTGCAGCAAACTCAGCTCCAAGTCCAGTCACGCCGCTCAACTCAAGGTGCTGTGTTCAATTAGTTGTGAGTGGGCATAGCCACCATCCCATGCGGGAGTCGAACCAGCAGCCTTATTGTTAAGAGCACGCACTCTTTCCCTTGAGTCACCCGGGAGGCAGCTCAGCTCAAGGTGCCAAGTTCAGTCTTTAGTTGCAGGCAGGCGTAGCCCACCATCTCAAACAGGCAATCTTGTAGTTAGGAGAACGTGCTCTCACCAGCTGAGCCATCCTGCCACCTGTTGGCAGCACAGTAGCAGCTCAGCTCGGGAGCAGCTCACTGGCCCATGTGATAATTGAACCGGCAACACTGTTGCTCAGAATTCACTCTCTGGAGCAAGCTCTTAACCAACTGAGCCACTTGGCCTGCCCGAGTATTACAATTTTAGTACAGTTTTTCTTTCTTAAAATCTGTATACAGTTGTTTGGCACCCTCTGTATATATATAAAATTATAGTTGACATTCAATATTATTCTACTTCAGCCTCAGGTGTATAGCGCAGTGGTCAGACATCTACACAGCCTACGAAGTGATCCCCCTGATAAGTTCCCCACTCATCTGACACCTTACATAAGCTTTACAACATTGTTGATTATGTTTTCCATACTATATTTCATATTCCTGTGAGTATATTGTGACTACCAATTTGTACTTTCTAACCTCTTCACCTTCTTCCCCCACCCCCACCCACTCCCATCTAGCAAATTTGAGTCTGTTTCTGTTTTGTTTACTCGTTTATTCTGTTCTTTAGATTCCACATATAAGTGAGATCATGTGGTATTTGTCTTTCTTAGTCTGACTTACTTCACTTAGCATACTGCCCTCTAGGTCCATCCATGTTGTTGCAAATAGTAAAATTTCATTCTTTTTTATGGCCGAGTAATAATCCATTGTATAAATGTACCACAATTTTCTTATCCAATAGTTTATGCTTAAATATGGTGTAAGAAGGGGATCCAGTTTCATTTTTTGCATGTATTTGTTCAGTTTTCACAGCACCAGTTATTAAATAGGCAGCCTTTACCCCAGTGTAAATTCTTGCTTCCTTTGTCATAGATTGAACGACCATATAGTCATGGATTTATTTTGGACTCTATTCTATTACATTGATCTATGTGTTTGTTTTAATGCCAATACCATGCTGTTTGATTACTATAGACTAGTATTATAGTACAATTTGTTATCAGGTAGTAGGTACCTACAGCTTTGTTCTTCTTTCTCAGGATTGCCATGGCTATTTGAGGTATTTTATGGTTCCATACAAATTTCAGGTTTATTTGTTCGAGTTCTGTGAAAAATGCCATTGGTATTTTGGTAGGGATTGCATTGAGTCTGTATATTGCTTTGAGTAGTATGGACATTTTAACTATATTAATTCTCCCTATTCATGAGCATGGTATATGCTTCCATTTATTTGTATCTTCTTTAATTTCTCTCTTCAATGTCTTATAATTTTCTGAGTATAGATCTTTTACTTCCTTGGTTAAATTTATTATTAGGTATTTTATTTATTTATATTTTGGTGGAATTGTAAATGGGATTGTTTTCTGAATTTCTCTTTCTGATAGTCCATTAGTGGCAAATAAAAATGTAACTGATTTCTGAATAATAATTTTGTATTCTGCTACTTTCATTCATCAGTTCTAAACGTTTTTTTTGTGGAATCTTTGGGGTTCTCTGTATATAGTATCATGTCATCTTCAAGAAATGATAATTTTACCTTTTCCTTTTCCATTTGGATGTCTTTTATTTCTTTTTCTAGTCTGATTGCTCTGGCTAGAGCTTCCTGTGCTATGTTGAATAAAAGTGGTAAAAGTTGACATTCTTGTTTAGTTCCTGATCTTAAAGGGAATGCTTTTAGCTTTTCCCCATCGAGTGTGATATTATCTATTCCCATTTTGCTGAGAGTTTTTACTCAAATGGATGCTAGCTTTTTACAAATGCTTCTTTTTCATCTATTGATATGACCATATGATTATTTTTCACTTTGTTTATGTAATGTATCACATTAACTGATTTGTGGATATTGAACCAACTGTGCATACCAGGAATGAATTCCACTTGATCGTGGTGTATGATCTTTTTAATGTGTTGCTGAATTCAGTTTGCTAATATTTTGTTGAGAAGTTTTGCTTTTATGTTCATTAAAGATATCGGCCTATAGTTTTCTTTCTTTATTTCTTCCTTTCCTCCTTTCTTTCTTTTTTTTTGAAATATCTTTGGTTTTGGAATCAGGGTCATGGTGGCCTCATAAAATGAGCTTGGGAGCCTTCCCCCTTCTTGGATTTGTTGCAATAGTTTAAGAATACATGTAAATTCTTTTTCAAATGTTCGGTGAAACTCAATGTTCGGTTTCTAAACTCACCTGTGAAGCCATCTGGTCCAGGATTTATGTTTGTTGGGAGGTTGTTGATTACTAAGTCAATATCGCTGGTAGTAATAACTCTATTCAGATTTTTTCTTCTTGATTAAGCCTTGGAAAATTGTATGCTTCTGGGAACTTATCCATTTCTTCCAAATTGTCCAATTTATTGGCATATAATTGCTCATAGTATTTTCTTAAAATGTTTTGTATTTCTGTGGTATCAATTATCACTTCTCCTTTTTCATTTCTGATTTTATTTGAGTACTCTCTCTCTCTTTTTTTAGCTGAGCCATCCTGCCACCTATTGGCAGCTCAACAGCTGCTCAGCTTGGGACGGGACTCGAACCGCTGTTGCTCAGAGCTCAAACTCTTGAGCGAGTTCTTAACCAACTGAGCCACTCAACCGTCCCAAGTACTCTCTTCTTGATAATGGTTGTCTATCTATTCAGAATACCAGTCTTGGATTTATTGATCTTTTGTATTGCTTTCTTAGTCTCTATTTTGTTAACTTCCACTCTGATCTTTATCATTTCCTTTCTTGCACTTAGTTTGTTTCCGGTTTTAATTTTAGTTCCTTTAGGTGTAGATTTAGACTGCTTATTTGAGATTTTTCTTGCTTTTTATAGGTAGGCCTGCAATGCTATGAATTTCCCCTTTAGGACTGCTTTCCCTGTGTCCCATAGATTTCAGTTCATTGTGTTTTCATTTTCGTTTGTCTCAAGGTATCTTTTGATTCCTTTCTTGATCTCATTTTTTTACCCATTCATTATTTAGTAGCATCTTAATTAGTCTCCATATGTTTGTGTGTTTTTCAGGTTTTTTCTAGCAATTGATTTCTAGTTTCATACCACTGTGGTCAGAGAAGATACTTGATATGATTTCAATCTTCTTAAATTTATTGAAAATTGTTTTGCAGCTTAACATGAGGTCTATCTTGGGAAATGTTCCATATGCACTTGATGAGAATGTACACTGTGCTGCTTTAGGGTGAAATGCTCTAAAAATATCAATTAAATCCATCTGATCTAGTGTGTCATTTAAGGCCTCTGTTTCCATGTTGATTTTCTGTCTGGAAGATCTGTCCATTGGTGTCAGTGGGGTGTTAAATTCCCCTACTATGATTGTGTTACTGTTGATCTCTGCCTTTATGTCAGTCAATATTTGGTTTATATATTTAGGTGATCCTATTTGGGTGCATAAATGTTTACTTGGGTTATGTCCTATTTTTGGATTCCATTGTTATTATTATTATTATTATTATTATTATTGTTATTATTTAAAGATTTTTATTAGGGAATTGGGGAAGGGAACAGTGTTGGGAAATTGGGGAAGGGGTACATTGTGTTTTTCCAGGACCCATCAGCTCCAAGTCAAGTCGTTGTCCTTCAGTCTTAGTTGTGGAGGGCACAAGCTGAGCTCCAAGTCCAGTTGCTGCTTTCAATCTAGTTGCGGGGGTGGGTGCAGCCCATCAGCCCATGCGGGAGTCGAACCAGCAACCTTGTTGTTAAGAGTATGCACTATCACTAGCTGAGCCATTCGGCCACCTGTTAGCAGCTCAGGCACAGCTCACTGGCCCATGTGGGAATTTAACAGGTGGCCCTGTTGCTCAGAGCTTGCACTCAACCGGCTGTGCCACCCAGCCGGCCCATGATTCTTTTATTATTATATGATGTCCTTCTTTATCTCTCATTATAGTCTTCCTTTTAAAGTCTATTTTATCCGATATAAGTATTGTTACTCCAGCTTTTTTCTCATTTCCATTCATGTAAGATATTTTTTTCCATCCCTTTACTTTCAGTCTGCATGTGTGTTTTGATCTGAGGTGAGTCTCTTGTAGACAGCATATGCATGGGTCTTATTTTCTCATCCATTCAGCTACTCTATATCTTTTGACTGGAGCATTTAATCTATTTACATTTAAAGTGATTATTGATACATGGTTATCACCACTTTATTATTCATATTTTTTATCTTTGTTTACTTGTTTTCTCCTTTCTTCCACTTAAAGAAGTCCTTTTAATGTTGCCTGTAATACTGGCGTGGTGGTAATGAATTTCTTTAGCTTTTTGTTGTCTGGATAGCTCTTCATCTCTCTAGTTTTAAATAGTAGCCTTGCTGGGTAGAGTAGTCATGGTTGTAGCACTTGTTTTTCATTGCTTTGAATATTTCCTGCTACTCCTTTCTGGCCTGCAAAGTTTCTGTTGATAAATCAGCTGGTAGTCTTATGGGAGCTCCCTTGTAATTAACTAGTTGTCTCTCTCTTGATGCTTTTAGGATTCTTTCTTGTCTTTAACATTTGCCATTTTAATTATGATATGTTTTGGTGTGGGCCTGTTTGGGTTCATCTTGTTTGGGAGTCTCTGCACTTCCTGGGCTTGTATGTTTATTTCCTTCACCAGGTTAAGGAAGTTTTCAGTCATTATATCTTCAAATAGGTTCTTTCTTTATTCCTTGCTCCCTCTTTTCTCTTTCTGATACCCCTATGATGTGAATGTTGTTATGCTTGATGTTGTTCCACAGGTCCTTTACACTATCTATATTTCTTTTTAATTCTTTTTTCTTTTTGTTGTTCCGATTGGGTGTTGTCTGCTACATTGTCTTCTCAATTGCTGATTTGATCCTCTGCTTCATCTAATCTGTTGTTGATTCATTCTAGCATAGTCTTCATTTCAGTTATTGTATTCTCTATTTCTGACTGGTCCTTTTTTATGGTTTCTATAACCTTCTTTAGGCTTGCTATCTCTTTACTGAAATTCTCAGTAAGTTCATAAAGCATTCTTATAACCAGTGATTTTTGTTTTTTGTTTTTATGCTTGAAGGCTTACATATTTTAATAATTACCATGTGTAAAAATAAACAGATTTTAAAATATTGATTGATTAATTTTTAAAAAGCAAGATTACTGCATTACATGCTAACGTAAATAATATACTTTTAAAAAAGGTTTTTATTGGGGTGTTGGGGGAGGGAACAGCGTTGGGGAATTGGGGAAGGAGAACAGACAAGTTACTGTCCTTTTGTTCTTCAGTTTAGTTATGGAGGATGTCGCTTCACTGGCCCATGTTTATATTGTGATCATTGCACTCTTCCCAGCTGAGGCAGATCAGTCGCTGGCCATTGACAGCCACTTGCAGCGGCTCACGGCAGCTCAGTGGCAGCTCAGCTTGGGCGCAGTGTCACTGACCCATGTGGGAATTGAACTAGTGTCCCTGTTGCTCAGAGCTCACACTCTTAAGCTAACTCAACCAACTGAGCCACTCGGCTGGCCCCAGAATCAGCTTATTTTATTTTGTTGATTTTTTTCTATTGATTTTATGTTTTCAATTTCATTGATTTATGCTCTAATTTTCATTTTTTTCTTCTGCTTACTTTGCACTTAATTTGCTTCATTTTTTCTAGCTTCCTAAGGTGGAAGTACAGATGATTGATTTTGGATCTTTCTTACTTTCTAACATAGTCATCCAGTGCTATGAATTTTTCTCTAAGCACTGCTTTTGTTACATCTTATAGATTTTAACAAGTAGTATGACTTTTATTAGTTTGAAATATTTCTAAATTTCTCTTGAGACTTCTTCTTTAGCCCATGTGCTATTTAAAAGGAAGTTGTTTAATCTTGTAGTTTGTGTTTTTTCAGCTGCCTTTATGTTATTGATTTATAATTTAATCCCACTACAGTTTGAGAGTGTATTTTATATGATTTCTATTCCTTTAAATTTGTTATGGTGTATATTATAAACAAGAATATGGTCTATCTTAGTAAATTTTCTGTGTGACTTGAGAGGAATGTGTATTCTGCTGTCGTTGGATAAAATATTCTATAGATGTGAATTAGATCCAGTTGATTGATGGTACTGTTCAGTTCAACGATGTCCTTACTGATTTTCTACCTACTGAATCTGTCAATTATTAATAGAGGAGTGTGGAAGTCTTCAACTATAAAAATGGTTTCATCTACTTCTCCTTGCAGTTCTGTCAGGTTTTGTCTCATGTGTTTTAATGCTCTGTTCTTAAGTAAATGCACATTAAGGATTGCTGTGTCTCTTTGGAGAATTAACCCCTTTGTCATTATGTAATGCCCCTCTTCCCCTTATAATTTACCTTGCTCTGAAGTTGAATTTGTCTTAAATTAATATAGCTACTCCAGGTTCTTTCAATTAGTGTGTGCATGATATATGTTTCTCCACCTCTTTACTTTTAGTCTCTATGTTTTTATATTTAAAAGGGTTTCTTGCCAGGGAAGAGCGCAATGATGGTGCCAACTTGGGCCAGTGAAGCAGCGTCCTCCACAACTAGATTGAAGAACAAAACGACAGCAACTTGTCTG
>NW_017731604.1:1514493-1529457 GCF_001890085.2 Hipposideros armiger | reverse complement strand
AAATCTGAAAATGGAACTACCTTACGACCCAGCAATCAATATTATTTTATATTAGTTTCAGGCATACAACACACTGGTTAGACATTTATATAATTTATGAAGTGATTCCCCTGATCAGTGTAGTCTCCGTCTAGCAATATACATAGTTATTATGATATTATTGACTATATTCTCTATGCTGTGCTTTACATCCCTGTGACTATTTTGTAACTACCAATTTGTATTTCTTAATCCCTTCACATCTTTCACCCTGCCCCTCAAACCCCCCTCCCATCTGGCAACCATCAATTTGTTCTGTGTATTTATGAGAGTGTTTCTGTTCTGTTTGTTCATTATGATCTTCAGATTCCACAAATAAATGAAATCATATGTTTTTTGTCTTTCTCTGTCTGACTTACTTCATGTAGCATAATACCATCTGGTTCATCCATGTTGTCACAAATGGTAAGATTTTATTCTTTTTTATAGCCAAGTAATATTCTATTCATTATCCAATTGTCTATTGATGGACACTTAGGTTGTTTCCATATTTTGGCTATTGTAAATAATGCTGCAATGAACATAGGGGCAAATATATGTTTTTGAATTCCTGTTTTGGATAAATATCCTGATTTTTTTGGATAAATACCCAGAAGTGCAATGCTGTGTCATATGGTAGTTCTATTTTTATTATTTTTTTTAGGGAATTCCAAATCGTTTTCCATAGTGGCTGCACAAAGTTGCAATTACTGATGTCACTCAGCAGTGTGTCTGACATCTGAGAAGCACTCAATACACACAAAGTATCAGTATCATTACAGTTTCAACACCAAAGAGTTTCAAATAGGTACTTGATTTTCTAATACCTCCAAAATATCTAAATGCTTTTACAAATTACAGGCACACCTCAGAGCTACTTCAGGTTCTACTCAAGACAGTAGTGAAGTGAATAACACAATAAAATGATTTACACATTTTTTTTGGTTTCCCAGTGCATATAAAAGTTATGTTTACACTATACTGTAATCTACTAAGTGTGCAACAGCATGTCTAAAAAAACAACGTACATAATTTAATTAAAAATACTTGATTGCTAAAAAAAATTCTAACCATTATCTGAACCTTCACTGAGCTGTAGTCTTTTTGCTGGTGGAGGGTCTTGCCTTGATGTTGATGGCTGCTGACTGACTGAACAAGGTGGTGTTGCTGAAGGTTGAGATGGCTGTGCCAATGTTTTAAAATAAGGCCACAATGAAGTTCCCCTCATCATTGGCTCTTTCTTTCACGAAAGATTTCTCTGTAGATTGTGATGCTGTTTGATGGCATTTTACCCACAGGAGAAATTCTTTCATAATTGGAGTTAATCCTTTCAAACCCCAACACTGCTTTATGTAATACACCAAATCCTTTGTAGTCATTTCAACAGTCTTCACCAGGAGTAGATTCCATCTCAATAAACCTCTCTCTTTGCTCATCCATAAAAAGAAACTCCTCATCTGTTTAAATTTTATCATGAGATTGCAACAATTCAGTCACATCTTCAGGATTCACTTTTAATGCTAGTTCTCTTGCTATTTCCATCACATCTACAGTTACTTCTTCCAGTGAAGTCTTGAATACCTCAACGTCATCCATGAGGGTAGGAATCAACAAGCTCCTGATAATGTTGATATTTTGCCCTCTTCCCATGAATCACAAATGTTCTTGATGGCATCTAGAATGGTGAATCCTTTGCAGAATGTTTTCAATTTACTTTGCCCAGATCCAGAGGAGGAATGACTATCTATGAAAGCTATAGTCTTATGAAATGAATATCTTGAATAACAAGATTTGAAAGTTAAAGTTATTCCTTGATCCATGGGATGTAGAATGGATGTTGCACTAGCAGGCATGAAAACAACATTAATCTCATGATACATCTCCACCAGAACTCTTGGGTGACCAGGTACATGGTCATTGAGTGGTAATATTTTATTTTGAGTGGTAATATTTTGAAAGAAATTTGTTTTCCTGAGAAGTAGATCTCAATAAAGGGCTAAAATATTCAATAAACTATATTGTAAACAAGTGTGCTGTCATCCAGTCTTTGTTGTTCCATTCATAGAGCACAAGCAGAGTAGTTTTAGCACAATTCTTAAGGGCCCTAGGATTTGGGGAATGGTAAGTGAGCACTGGCTTCAACTTAAAGTCACAAGCTGCATAGCCCCTTACAACAGAGTCAGCCTGTCCTCTGAAACTTTGAAACCAGGCATCGACTTCTCTCTAGCTATGAGAGTCCTAGTTGGTATCTTCCAATATAATGAAAGCTGATTCATCTGCATTGCAAATCTATTGTTTAGTGTAGCCACCTTCATTAATTATCCTGGGTAGATATTCTGAAGAACTTGCTGCTTCACTTTGCACTTTTATGTTACAAAGATAGCTTCTTTCCTTAAACCTCATGACCCAACCCCTGCTAGTTTCTAACTTTTCTAATGCAGCTTCCTTACCTCTATCAGCCTTCATAGAATTGAAAAGAGTTAGGATCTTGCTCTGGATGAGGCTTTGGCTTAAGGGAATGCTGTGGCTGGTTAGATTTTTCTATCTAGACCACTAAAACTTTCTCTATATCAGCATCAGCAATAATGCTGTTTTGCTCTCTTGTCATTCATGTGTTCACCAGGGTAGTAATTTTAATTTTCTTAAAGAGATTTTCTTTGTATTCACAACTTTCCAAATTGTTTGGTGCAAGAGAACTAGCTTTTGGTCTATCTTGGCCTTCAACATGCCTTCCTCAATAAGCTTAATCATTTCTAGCTTTTGATGTAAAGTGAGAGATGTGTAACTCATCCTTTTACTTGAATACTTAGAGACCATTGTAGGGTTATTAATTGGCCTAATTTTAATATTGTCATGTCTCAGGGAATAGAGAGGCCTGAGGAGAGGGAGAGAGATTGGGGAATGGCCAGTCAGTGGAGCAACCAGAACACACATTTATCATTTAAGTTTGCTATCTTATATGGGCATGACTCATGGTACCCGAAAACAATTACAACAGTAACATCAAAGATCACCAGAGCAAATATAATAATAATGAAAAAGTTTAAAATATTGTGTGAATTACCAAAATGTGACACAGAGACACAAACTGAAAAAATGCCGTTGGAAAAATATCACTGAGAGACTTGCTCAGTGCAGAGTTGCCACAAACCTTCTATTTGAAAAACAAAAACAAAATCAAAAAAGAAAAAAACCCCCAATATCTGTGAAGGGCAATAAAACAAAGCACAATAAAAAGGTATGTCTGTACTGCTCTGTCTTTTATTAATCTCTAAAAATGTTACATAATGTCTCAAAAGCTACTGAAACAGCTAAATTCAAGATAAAATTTAAAAGAAAGCAAAACTCGAACTATTTGCAACATTAAGACAGAAAGTTAAAAAAAAACAACCTTCAAATATGAACAATTTATAATAATGAACAAGACCCCTGGTTGATACAGAGTCAAATGACATGAACAAGCAAATCAATAAAATAATACAAATAGATAATAAACATATTAAAAGATACCTTCCTATTTAATCAAAGAAATGTAAATGAAAGCAAGTCAGCATTTTTAAATCAAATTAACAAAGCCCTTTTATTTTTACTTTTAAAAATTATTATTATTTTTCAGTTATAGTAAATAAAGTCCTTTTAAAACTTGCATGTGAGGTCTGACAATTATTAAGATTGTGAACTTGTCACCATGTGCTTACGTTGGCAGCGCTGTACACAGAGCTCGGTAATGTTTCATAACCTTGGTATATCAGTGTCTCACAGCTGTGTTCATGTCAACATGTGGCAGTGTCTTGCTGAGTGGCATTCATTATTGTTCTTGCATGTTTTTGTGTGCCATCGTGAGAACATCTGAGCTTGAATTAGAGCAATGAACAAACATTAAATTTCTTGTTAAACTTGGCAAGAGTGGAAGTGAAATCAGGGAAGTGTTAGTCTAAGTTTATGGGGATAATGCCATCAGTTTGTTCTCTATATCTATGAGTGGATTAAATGATGGTTGTCAGATGAGAGGGAGGATTGAGGGGCTGGGTGAAAAATGTGAAGGGATTAAGAAATCCAAATTGGTAGTTACAAAATAGTCACAAGGATATAAAATAAAGCGTAGGGAATATAGTCAGTAATGTGGTGATGTGTAGTGCCAGGTTGGTGCTAGACTGGTTGGGGTGATCACTTCGTGAATTCTATGTATGTCTCACCACTCTGTTGTACACCTGAAACTAATATAAAATAATATTGAATGTCAACTATAATTGAAAAGTTAAAAAGGGGCAGAAAGAGGTGAAGGGGAATAAGAGATTCAAATTCCAGGTATAAAACAAATAAGTCATGGGTATGGAATGTACAGCGTATGGAATATAGTCAATAGTAGGCATTGTATGATGTCAGACAGTTGCTGGACTTGTGGTGATCACTACTTTTTTAAATTAAAATTTATTGGAGTGACAATGGTCAACCACACTACATAGGTTTCAAGTGTGCAATTCTATAATGCATCCTCTATAACACATTGTGTGTTCACCACCCAGAGTCAGTTCTCCTTCCATCACTATATATTTTATCCTTTTTACCCTCATCTACCACCCCTTCCCCTCTGGTAGCCACTAAACTGTTGTCTGTGTCTATGAGTTTTTGTCTCTTTATTCGTTTCTATTGTCCCTTTGTTGCCTTCAGTTTTATATCCCACATATGAGTGAAGTCATATGGTTCTCAACTTTTTCTGACTTACTTCACTTAGCATAATAATCTCAAGATCCATCCATGTTGTCACAAATGGCACTATTTCATCTTTTTATATGGCAGAGTGGTATTCCATTGTGTATACATACCACATCTTCTTTATCCAGTCATCTATCAAAGGACACTTTTGTTGTTTCCATGTCTTCTTGGCCACCCTAAATAATGCTGCAATGAACATTGGAGTACGTATATCTTTACGGATAAATGTTTTCTGATTTTCTGGTAGATACCCAGGAGAGAGATTGCTGGGTCATATGGTAATTTTATTCTTAAGTTTTTGAGGAAGCTCCATACTGTTTTCCATAGTGGCTGTACCAGTTTACATTCCCACCAAGAGTGTATGAGGGTTCCTTTTTCTCCACAGCCTCTCCAACACTTGTCATTATTTGTCTTGTTGATGATAGCCATTCTAACAAGTGTGAGGTAATATCCCATTGTAGTTTTGATTTGCATTTCCTAATAGCTAGAGATGTTGAACATCTTTTCATATATCTATTGGCCATTTGTGTGTCTTGTTGGGAGAAGTTTCTGTTCATGTCCCCTGCCCATTTTTTAATTGGGTTGTTGAATTGTATGAGTTCCTTATATATTTTGCATATTAACCCTTTATCAGAGGCATTGTTTGCAAATATCTTCACTCATTCAGTTGGTTGCCTCTTTGTTTTGTTGATGGGTTTTTTTTGCTGTGCAGAAGTGTTTCAGTTGGATATAGTCCCATTTATTTATTTTAGCTTTTACTTCCCTTGGTTTTGAGGTCAAATTCATAAAATCCTCTTTGAACCCAAGGTCCATAAGTTTAGTACCTATGTTTTCTTCTATGCAGTTTATTGTTTCAGGTCTTATGTTTAGGTCTTGGATCTATTTTGAGTTGATTTTGGTACACGGTGACAGATAGCAGTCTAGTTTCATTCTTTTGCTTGTGGCTTTCCAATTCTTCCAGCACCATTTATTGAGGAGGCTATCTTTTCTCAATTTTATATTTTTGATTCCTTTGTCAAAAATTATCTGTCATATTTATGTAGGTTTATTTCTGCGTTTTCAATTCTATTCCATTGGTTTCTGTGTCTGTTTTTCTGCCAATACCATGCTGTTGTAATTGTTGTCGCCCTGTGGTACAAGCTGACATCAGGGAGTGTGATACGTCCAGCATTATTATTTTTTCTTAGGATTGCTTTTGCTATTCGGGGACTTTTTTGATTCCATAAAAATTTGATGATTCTTTATTCTATTTCTTTAAAAAATGCCCTTGGGATTTTGATGGGGATTGCATTAAAACTGTATATTGTTTTGGGTAATGTGGCCATTTTAACTATGTTGATTCTTCCAATCCATGAACATGGAATGTCTTTTCATTTCTTTGTGTCTTCTTCAACTTCTTTTAAAAACGTATTATAGTTTTCAGGGTATATGTCCTTCACATGCTTTGATAAGTTTATTCCTAGGTATTTTTTGTTGTTGTTGCAGTTGCAAAAGAAATTGCTTATTTTTTAAAAATTCCTTTTTCTGAAATGTCATTGTTAGTATGCAGGAATGCAAAGAATTTTTGTATGTTGATTTTGTAGCCAGCAATGTTATTGGATTCATTTATTCTTTCTGATACATTTTTGGTGAATTCTTTAAAATTGTCTATAGAAAGAATCATGTCATCTGCAAAAAGTGACAATTTAACTTCTTCATTCCCAATTCGGATTTCTTTTATTTATTTTTCTTGCCAGGTTACCTTGGCTAGGATTTCCAGTACTAGGTTGAATAACAGTGGTGATAGGGAGCAACCCTGACTTGTTCCTGAATGTAGAGCAGTAGGCTTCAGTTTTTCACCATTAATTATGATATTAGCTGAAGGTTTGTCCTATATGGCTTTTATGATGTTAAGGTATTTTCCTTCTATACCATTTTGTTAAGGGTTTTAATTATAAATGGATGTTGTATCTTCTCAAATGCTTTTTCTCATCTATTGATATAATCATATGATTTTTGTTCTTTATTTTGCTTATGTCGTGTATCACATTGATCGATTTGCATTTGTGTATGTTAAACCATCCTTGTGACTCTGGGATGATCCCCACTTGGTCATGATGTATAATCTTTCTAATGAGTTGTGGCATTCGATTTGCTAGAATTTTGTGTAGGATTTTTGCATCTGTATTTATCAGAGATATTGGTCTGTAATTTTCTTTTTTTGTGTTATCCTTACCAGGTTTTGGTATAAAAGTAATGTTCGCCTCATAAAATGAGTTAGGAAGTATTGTCTCTTCTTCAATTTTTTGGAAGAGTTTGAGGAGGACACGTGTTAGATCCTCTTGGAATGTTTGGTAGTGAAGCCATCTGGTCCTGGACGTCTGCTTTTGGGAAGGTTTCAGATGACTAATTCAATCTCTTTACAGTTGATCAGTATATTTAGATTTTCCAATTCTTTGTGAATCAGTCTAGGAAGGCTACATGCTCCTAAGAACTTGTCCATTTCTTCTAGGTTACTGAATTTGGTAGTTTATTGTCCTTCATAATATTCTTGGATGATCCTTTGTATTTCTGTGGTATCTATGGTAACTTCTCTTTCATTTCTGATTTTTTTTATTTGTGTCTTTTCTCTTTTTATCTTAATGAGTCTAGCCAAGAGTTTGTCAATTGTATTAATCTTTTCAAAGAGCCAGCTCTTTGTTGCATTATTTTTTTTCTGCTGTCTTTTTGTTCTCTATTTCATTTAGTTCTGCTTTGATTTTTATTATTTCCTTTCTTCTGCTGACTTTGGGTTTCAGTTCTTCTTTTTTTAGTTATTTAAGGTGTAACATGAGGTTATTTATCTGAAATCTTTCTTCTTTCTTGAGATAGACCGGTAATGATACAAATTTTCTTTTTAAAACTGCTTTCACTGCATCCCAATAATTTTGATAGGATGTATTTTTATTCTCATTTGTTTCTATGTATCTTTTGATCTCTCATTTCTTCTTTGACCCAGTCATTCTTTAAAAGTACATTGCTTAATCTCCACATATTTGTGGTTTTTCTTGCTTTCTTTTTCAGTTGATATCCAATTTCAAAGCCTGTTATCAGAGACTATGCTTGGTGTGATTTCAATGTTGTTAAATTTGCTGAGGCTAGTTTTATGTCCCAACATATGATCTATCCTTGAGAATGTTCCATGTACACTAGAAAAGAATGTAGAGTCTGATGCTCTAGGATGAATTGTTCTATAAATTTCAGTTATGCCCGTTTCATCTAATGGGTCATTTAGGGCTGATATTTCTTCATTTATTTTCTGTTTGGATGATCTATCTATAGCTGTCAATGATGTATTTCGGTCCCTACTATAATTGTGTTTTGGTCAATTTCTCCCTTTAGCTCTATTGGTAGTTGCTTTGTGTATTTTTGTGCTCCCTGATTGGGGACATAATTATTGATGACTGTTATGTCTTCTTGTTGTATAGCCCCCCTTATCATTATGAAATGTCCATCTTTGTCTTTTGTTAACATTTTTCTCCTGAAGTCTGTTTCATCTGATACCACTATGGCTACACCTGCTTTTTTCTGAATACTGTTTGCTTAGAATTTCAATTTCCACCCTTTCACTTTGAGTCTACATTTGTTCTTGTAGCAGAGATGTGTCTCTTGGCGGCAGCATATGGTTGGGTTTAGTTTTTTTATTCAATCTGCTATTCTGTGTCTTTTTATTGGTGAGTTCAATCCATTTACATTTAGGGTGGTTATTGATATAGGAGGATTTCCTATCATTCTATCTTTGGTTTTCTGGTAGGACAGAGTCTCCATTGTTTATTTGCCTTTTTGTTGTTGTCTATTGTTTAAGTGTGGTGGTATTCTATGATTCTCCCTCATTTCTTCTTTTTATGTTATATATTTCAGTTCTGGATTTTTTTTTGCGTGGTTACCATTAAGTTTATGTAAAATATTTCATATATACAGAATTCTTTTTTCTTCAGCATGCTTATTTCCATTCCCCTTTGCAAGTTCAGACCTTTCCTCTCTCCCCTTTTATGTTTTTGTTGTCACAAGTTATCCCTACTTATGATGTGAGTTGATTTCTGAGTTGCAGTAGCATGTTGTCTTTTTCTTCTTTTTCATTTTTAAAAATGTTTTTCTCTTATTTACCCTTTATGTTATGTTTAAGTGTATAGTGCTGTATTTTGGATAGGGTTGCCTTTTCTTGCTTCTGTCTGTCTTTTCATAATACTGCTCATGGTTTTGTATTCTTTTGATTTTTGTTTCAGGTCAAATAGCCTCCTTCAGTATTTCTTGTAATGCAAGTCATGTGTTATAAAATTCTCTCAGCTTCTGTATGTCTGGAAAAGTCTTTATTCCTCCTTCATATCTAAAGGATATCTTTGCTGGATATATTATTCCTGGCTTATAATTTGTCCTTTTCAATAGTTTGAATATTTGATTTCACACCCTCCTGGCTTGTAGAGTTTCTGCTGAAAAGTCTGATGATAATCTAATGTGCTTTCTTTTGTAGGTTACTGTCTTCTTTTCCCTGGCCTCCCTGAGAATTCTTTCTATGTCAGTAATTTTTTTATGGCTTCAATACAAAATACCTTGGAGAAGTCCTGTTAAGATTGAGGGAATTAGGTGTTCTATTTGCTTCTTAGACTCAAACATCCAGTTTTTTCCACAAGTTTGGGAAGTTCACATCAACTACTTGTCTGAATATACTCTCTATTCCCTACTCCTTTTCTTCTCCTTCTGGTATACCCATTTTTCTTATGTTGCTCTTTCTGATGGAGTCAGAAAGTTCTTGTAGAGTTCTTTCATTTCTTTTAACTCTCAAGTCTCTCTCTTCTTCCATCTGTGTCATTTCCAGATTTCTATCTTCAGTGTTATTTATTCTTTCCTCCATCTGATCACCTCTTCATTTCTTTTATTGAACTCTTCATCTCCAAAATTTCTATTTGGTTATTTTTTAAAATTTCAATCTCTTTGGTAAAATGTTCATTTTGTTCTTTGATTGTGTTTCTGAGTTCATTAAATTGCCTGTCTGTGTTTAATTGCATCTCGTTGTGTTTTTTTCAGAACTACAATCTTGATTTCTCTGTAATTTAAGTTACATATTTCCATGTCCATAAGTGCATTTTCTGGAGAGTTTTCTTTTTTTTTTTTTCTGAGCTGCCTTGTTACCTTGGTTATTCATCCAATTAATGAATTATTATTTCTCTTCCTGGGCATCTACCGAAGTGGGTTCTACAACAGGTTGATATAAAGAGGTCTTTTTTTCTTTCCAGTAGTTGTTACTGAAATGTTTTGTTTTCTCTCTTGCTGCATCCTTTTATTTTCTCTCATGCTGTAGCATTATATTTTCTCTTGCATGGTTCCAGCTTCTCACATGATGTGGGGTTTTCTGGAAAGTGGGCTTTTCCTCTGTGAGCAGGTTGCCTGGGTCTCAGGGTGACCTGCTAACAGAGAAGAGTAGGAGGATGTGGAAGGTGATAGAGTTCTGAGCTTCTGAAATCCCAATTCTGCCCCTGCAGCCTTATGCAGAGCCTGCATGTCTCAGTGGCTCTGGTTGCCTTTCGTGGGTCTGCCCAGAAAGCTGCGGACAGGATGGGCTGTGAGAGGTAGCTGGTGCCTTTGTGGCTCTGAGCAATGGCACCTACCAGCCCACAGTTGTCTTTCCTCTAAAGTTTCTTCCCTTTTGCCAGAACTAATTGTGCTGTGTATCTGTGGCTGTGGGACTGTTGCTGCAGTTTTCAGGGCTGTAGATATTCTGTTCTTTAATCTGACACTGCTACTGTTTTTCTGGAGCCCGCTTCTAACACTGGGAGCATGGGGGTGGGGCAAGCTTTTGTAGGGCAAGGGGGGAAGTGGGAGGCTCCGTGTCTTTGTTTTCTGTTTTTTTTTGTCTGGCAGTGAGGGCTTAAACCACAGTTCTCACCCTTCTGTATTCAGTCTTTGCTCCTAGGTCTCTGCCTGGAATGTTGGGTTCATCCTACTGATCCCTCAGTCAGAACTGTGGGCCACATGGGGTGCACCTGCAGCCTGAATCCTTCCTTCTCCTGCAACTGCAGTGAGCTCTGATCTGAGTCATTTGGCTTCAAAGCCCACGTCTCTACACTCCCCCCTTCCCTCCTCCCCTGCTGACCTGATTCGCCCACCTTCAGGTGATTCAATGTGCAGGTATCTCACATGTGCTTGTGTGTTATGCAGGGAATCCTTTGTTGAATTATAGCTGTTCAATTTGTTGTAATTTCCAGGAAAGGTTTCAATAAACACTCTTCATGCTGCCATTTTTGTGATGTCACTCTTCTCGGTGATCACTTATTTAGGTATATAAATTTTGAATGGCTGTGGTGTGCACCTCAAACTAATATAATATTGTATGTTAGCTGTATTTTAACAACAATTTAAAAAATAAAGCATTCATAAATTAAGATTATGCATATTTATAAAATATACAGCATATTGACAAAGAGTTCTCAAATGACTTGGTGAGAGGCAATGCTTCTGTGGTTATGTTCATAGCATAAAACAAATACCAAAATTACACATTTGGCATGTTATAAACTATAAACTATATATTGCATAAAACTCTGGAAGAAAATATAATACTCATTAACAATGTTTCCAGGGGGCGAAATCATGAAATATTTTATTGTTTTTATTTGTTAATTTTTCTGTAGTCTGTATAATTTCTACAATGTGCACTTATTTAGTAGCCTTTTAATCAAAATAAATGTTTTATATATATATTTTAAATGTCTTAAGGTTCTGAAGCTTAATTCTGTCCTCTAGTGGTAATATCCTAGTATTACAGATCTGTATTCCAAGGCCATCCCATTCTTATTTCTAGTCAGACTCTCAGCATGTTGTCTTCTCCTGCAAGTCATTTCCTGTGCAATGTCATATCTTGAACAACAGAAAGACTTATACACCCCACCTGCTTTTTGATATCGGAAAGCAATTTCTCCAGTCTGTGGTCCACATTTATTGTACCAGTTGTTCTCAAATACAATATCCCAACTGTCATAATACTTCTGAAGAGCAGGTATTATTACGTTTTCTATTATACAAATAAGGATCCAAAGCCCAAAGGGAGACAAAGGAACTTGTTCAAGATCATGCAGTTTATAAGTGGTGTGTCAGAATTTGAACAAGGTCTGACAGTCTCCAAAAAGTGACATTTTTTTCCTTTCCACATTGGAGGATTGAACAGAGAAAGCAAATCTTCTAGGACAGTGAACTCAGACACCAGCCTGTTCCTATCAAAACAAGGGTCATGGTGCTGGGTTCTCCTGAGAGGGATTTTCACTATTACAGCATTTCTCAAAATGTGACATACTCCTACTAAAATAAAGCCTCCTTGTTCAAACAGGTTTAAGAAATATTGTAACTTTATCTTCCCTGTTGGAGATTCACAATGCTTTTTAGCAGAGTAGAGGCTTCTAAAAATATTTAACTTCCTTTATCATGGAATTTGATAACAGGACATCTGCCCCCCCCAACATATACTCTATACATGCTCTGTAACCAACATTATCAAAGTCAGCCCATCCTGGGAACTCAAGATAGCCTGACTGCTGAGATAAGTTTAGTCTCCCTTCCTTCCTGAGGCACCTTCTCCTCCATTTCACAGCAGATGGCCCACCCACCACAGCCTGAATCTTCTATGTGAGCCTCCTATGCTTATCTTTTGGATCCCACTGGAGGGAAGATCAAGAAAGAGGTAAGAAGAGGAGAAAATAGCACATATGAAGTGAGGTGAAGAACACAGAGTTATATGGGTAAAGGTTAATAAATTGCAAATGCATGCTCTGGAGAACTGCAACAAGCAACACAGAGCATTTACTCTATGGCAGACATGTTCCAAGTGCTTTAACTCTGTTAACATGTAATCCTCACAAAAGCCTTATTATGTATGTACTGTTATTATCACTGCTGTTATCCCCATTGTACAGATAGGGAAAGTGTGGCCCAGAGAAGTTAAGTAACTTGACCAATGCCTCAAACCACAGCACAGAGATTTAAAGCTAGGCAACCTGGCTCCAGAGTCCATCTTTTCTTTTTCAACAAGCATTTATTGAGCATTAGGTTGTAGGTATGTGTCAGGCACTGTCATATTTGTCAAAGACACAAAAATGTGAATGACACAGAAATAAGATACAGTCTCTGTTTTTAAAAAGCTGGAAATAATACAACATAGTAAAAAAAGAACAGTATGTACAAATTACCAAGGAGGCACTAAGGGTGGAAAACCTCACTCACAATTTTCCCTAGAAATTTTTGAAAGTAAGAAAAAGCCTTTTTTCTATTTCTACAATTTAACATTATTTCATAATCTCCAGGAAACATTTCTCACTCTATTATATTTTCATGTTTGTAAGTTGACTTTTGAAGATATTTTTATTAAGAAATATAGCTAACATAAAATATTATATTAGTTTCAGAAGTACACCACAGTTATTCAACATTTATATACCCAAGAAGTGATCACCATGATAAATCCAGCAACCATCTGACAATGTACTATACCAGCGGTTCTCAACCTTCCTAATGCTGCGACCCCTTAATACAGTTCCTCATGTTGTGGTGACCCCCAACCATAACATTATTTTCGTTGCTACTCTATAACTGTAATTTTGGTACTGTTATGAATCGTAATGTAAATATCTTTTTGTTTTCCGATGGTCTTAGGCGACCCCTGTGAAAGGGTCGTTCGACCCCCAAAGGGGTCGCGACCCACAGGTTGAGAACTGCTGTACTATGCTATCACAATATTACTGACTATGTTCCATATGCTATATTACATCCCAATGACTTATTTGGCTTCTACCCAGAAATGTAGACCTTTTTTAAAATTGGAGTTTACTGGGATGACAATGGTCAACAAAACTACATAGGTTTCAAGTGTACAATTCCATAATATATCATCTATATATCGCATTATGTGTTCACCACCCAAGGAGGATGAAAGGGGTCAAATATATAGTGATGGAAGGAGAACTGTCTGTGGTTGAAATTTGGACCTCTTATTCCCCTTCACATTTTCCTCCCTTTTAAAATTTTTCAATTACAGTTGACATTCAATATTATTTTATATTAATTTCAGGTGTACATAATAGTAGTTAGACATTTATATAATTTAAGAAGTGATCCTCTGACTAGACTAGTACCCACTTAGAACTATACATAGTTATTAGCATATCACTGACTATATTTCATATGCTTTATTTTACATCTCCATGACTATTCTGTAACCATGAATTTGTACTTCTTAATTCCTTTACCTTTTTCACCCTGCTCCCTAACCCACTCCCATTTATCACCCCAACAAATCTAGTATCCATCTGACATCATACATAGTTATTACAATATTATTGACTATATTCCTTATGCTATACCTATACCCTACATCCACATGATTACTTTGTAACAACCAATTTGTACTTCTTAATCCCTTCCTCCTTCCCCCCCCCCATACCCTCAAACCACCTCCTGCCTGGCAACCATTAAAATATTTTCTGTATCTATGAGTTTATTAATTTTGTTCTTAATATTCCACATATAAAAGAAATCACGTTGCATCTGTCTTTCTATGTCTGAAATACTACACTCAGCGCAGCACCCTACAGATTCATTCATGCAGCCGCAGAGGGCAAGAACCCATTCCCTTCCATGGCTCGAGCAATATTCCATTGTATATACGTGGTCAGACAATTAGGTTTGCAAAATCATCCTAGAAAAAGTACTACATACCTCACTGCTGAATATCACTATGATCACCTTTGAAATAATCCCCTTGGGAAGCTATGCACTGACACCAGCACCTATTCCTCCCTTCAAAGCAATTTTGGAACTCTTTTTCTGGAACAGCCATCAGAGCTGTCATCGTATTACCCTTGATGTCCTGACTGTCATCAAAATGTCTTCCTTTCATTAAAGACTTAAATGTAAGACCTAAAACCATAAAACTCCTAGAAGAAAATATAGGGAGTAAATTTGCAGACATTACTCTGAGTAATATTTTTACTGATATATCCCCTCGGGGAAGAGAAGTGAAAGAAAAAATAAACATTTGGGACCACATCAAATTTAAAAGTTTTTTCACAGCAAAAGAAACCATCAATAAAACAAAAAGGCAGCCTACTGGTGTCAGATGGTCACATATCTTGTTAGGGAGACCACTTCATGGACGGTGTAGAGGCTTGACCACTGCACTGTACACCTGAAGCTGACATTGAATAATATTGTATGTCAACTATAATT
>NW_017731604.1:1489355-1514248 GCF_001890085.2 Hipposideros armiger | reverse complement strand
GACATACAAATGGCCAACAGGCATATGAAAAAATGTTCAACCTCACTAATCATTAGAGAAATGCAAATAAAAACCACAATGAGATACCACCCCACTCCGGTCAGAATGGTTATCATCAATAAATCAATAAACAAGTACTGGCAAGGTTGTGGAGAAAAGGGATCCCTGGTGCACTGTTGGTGGGATTGCAGATTGGTGGAGCTACTATGGAAATCAGTATGGAGGTATCTCAAAAAACTGGAAATGGAACTACCTTACGACCCAGCAATTCCACTCTTGGGTATCTATCCAGAGAAACCCAAGATGCTAATTTGAAAAAACATGTGCACCCCTATGTTTATTGCAGCACTATTTACAGTAACCAAGACTTGGAAACAACTGAAATGCCTATTGGTAGACAACTGGATTAAGAAACTGAGGTACATTTACACAATGGAGTATTACTCAGCTGTAAAGCAAAATGAAATCGTACCATTTGCAATATGGATGGACCTAGAGAACTTATGCTAAGTGAAATAAGTCAGTAGAAGAAAGACAGATACCATATGATCTCACTTATATGCGGAATCCAAAAAACTGAATAAATGAGCAAAGTAAACAGAAATAGTCTCAGAGATATAGAGAAAAAACTGATGCTTACTAGATGGGAGGGGAGTAGGGATGAAGGAGAAGGGGAAGGGGTTAGACAGCATAAATTGGTAACTACAATATTGCCACAAGATACGAAAGACAGTTTTGAAAATATAATCAGTAGTGCTCTAAATATTTTATAGGGTGTCATATGGGCACATGTCTTGTTAGGGAGACAACTTCATGGATGGTGTAGATGCTTGACCACTGCACTGTACACATGAAGCTGAAGCTGAATAATATTGTATGTCAACTATAATTTTATATATATTATATAAAATTATATAATAATTTTACAGGATATTCTATACAGGACATGGAGTATAGAATAAGGAATAGAGTCAATGAAATTGTAATAGATATATACAAAGTCAGAGGGGCAATAAATTGGGGGAAGGGAATTATCACTTTGTGAGGGGGGAAATGTATAACTATTACATTGTTTTGTACACCTGAAACATTTTTAAAAATGTCTCCCTTTCAATATTTTCTTTATCTTCAGGTAAAGAAAGAAGACATTGGGGGCCAGATCAGGTGAGTAGGGAGGGTGTTCCAATACCGTTATTTGTTTACTGGTTAAAAAATTCCCTCACAAACAGTGTTGTGTGAACTGTGCATTGTCGTGATGCAAGAGCCATAAATTGTTGGTGAAATGTTCAGGTCGTCTAACTTTTTCATGCAGCCTTTTCAGCACTTCCAAATAGTAAACTTGGTTAACTATTTGTCCAGTTGGTACAAATTTATAATGAATAATCCCTCTGCTATCAAAAAAGTTTAAAAACATCATTGCAAGAAGTTTGCGAGCTTAATTATCAGACCTTGTATATACTACCTCCTCTATCCATTCTTCCATTGATGGACACCCAGGCTGCCTCCACATCTTGGCCATTGTAAACAGTGCTGCAATGAACATGTGAATGCACATGTCCCCTTGAAGTAGCATTTGGTTTCTTCTGATAAACACCCAGATGTGGATTACTTGGTCCTTCATTATCTCTTATTATAGCCTTTTGTTTTAAAGTCTATTTTGTCTGGTATAAATATTGCTACCCAAGATTTTTTTGTTTTTGTTTTTGTTTCCATTTTCACAAAGTATCTTTTTCCATCCCTTTACTTTCTGTCTGTGTGTGTCTTGATCTGAAGTGAGTCTCTTGTAGGTTGCATATGTAAGGGTTTTGTTTTCTTATCCATTCAGCCACACTATGTCTTTTGATTGGAGCATTTGATGCATTTAAATTGAAAGTAATTGTTGATAGGTATGTAACTATTGCCATTTTATTATTCATAATTTTGAGTTTTATTTTTTTCCATCTTAAAGAAGTTCCTCTAGCATTCCTTATACTACTAGTTTGGTGGTGATGAACTCCTTTAGCTTTTTCTTGTCTGGAAAGCTCTTTATCTGTCCTTTGATTTTAAATTACAGCTTTGTTGGGTAGAGTAATTTTGGCTGTAGGTCTTTGCTTTTCATCACATTGAGTATTTTGTGCCAATCCCTTCTGGCCTGCAAAGTTTCTGTTGAGAAATCAGCTGACAATCTTTATTTCTTTTTAAATAAAATTTATTGGTGTGACAATTGTTAGTAATTTACATAGGTGGAGGTTCCTCAAAAAATTCAGAATAGAGTTACCATATGACCCAGCTGACAATCTTATGGGAACTCCCTTATAAGTTACTACTTGCCTTTCTCTTGATGATGTTAGGAATCTCTGTCTTTAACCTCTGTCATTTTTAATTATAATGTGTCTAGTGTGAGACTCTTTGGGTTTATCCTGTTTGGGACTCTCTGCACTTCCTGGACTTGGTTGAATATTTCCTTTGCCAGGTTAGGAAAGTTTTCAGTCGTTATTTTTTCAAATATGTTCTTGAGTCCTTCCTTTCTCTCTTCTCCTTCTGGTACCCCTATGATGCGAATATTGTTATATTTAATGTTGTCCCAAAGGTCTCTTAAATTGTTTTCATTTTATTTTTTCCTGTTCCCAATTGCTGATTCAAGTTTCTGCTTCATGTGGTCTGCTGATGATTCCTTCTAGCGCATTCTTTTTAGTTATTGTATTCTTCACTTCTGATTTGTTCTTTTTTATGGTTTCTATATCTTTTTTTATGTTTGCTATCTCTTTGTTGAAGTTCTCACTAAGTTCCTTGAGCATCCTCATAACCATTGTTTTTAACTCTGTCTCTGGTAGGTTGCTTGCCTTCATTTCATTTAGTTCTTTTTCTGGAGTTTTCTCCTTTTCTTTCATTTGTTATGTATTTGTTTCTGCATTTTGTCTGCCTCTCTGTGTTTTTTTCTGTGTATTAGGTAGAACTTCTAGGTCTCTGGGTGTTCTTATGTAGTCTGTGTCCTGTGGGGCCCTGGCACAGTCTCCCTGCTCAACTGCTCCAAGTATTCCAAGAGTGTCTTTTGTGTGGTTTGTATATGACCTTCTGTTATAGTTGAGCTTGATTGCTCTTGCCTCATCAGTGGGTGAGATTGACCCTCAGGATGATTGGCTGTTTGGTTTGGCCATGTTCACAACTTATGGGCTACTATGTGTAGGGTTAACCCACTGAGTGGGAATTTCCCCAGTGGGCTCTGGTGCTTGTTGAGGCCACCCTTTGTGTATGACACTTTTGGGGCTAACTGGGTTGTGCTCTGCTGAGGTTTGAAGCCAGCCTCTAAGTATGTTGGTTCTGGGGCTTTATGGGAAAGGCTCTGTTGCAGACCAAGGTCACCCACTGCCTGTGACTGGCCGGGGACTACCTAGTAGGAGCTACAAAGAGATACTCAGTTGTTCACTGCCTCTTCTAAACCTAGAGGTGCGTGAGAGAGGCCACACTGTGAACCGAGGACATCTGCCACCAGTACCAGGCCTGGCTTGGGTAGCTCCACAAAAAGCCAGGACACCCTGAGTCCTGCTGCCACCTACCAGCTACCTTAAAGTTCAGCCACTGATAGAACTCATGCAGTATGCAAGTTGGGTGAGGCATGTTATTAGAAAGTCACTGGAATGAAAGAATTGTGGCAGTCACCAGGTTAATGTAGACTCTGGTTTGGTGTCAGTGCTGAGCCCAGAGTGACTCAGCAAAAGTCTCAAAGCACACCTAGGCCAGTTGCTGCCTACCTGGGGCCTGCTTGACCCCCATAGCTTTCCAAGAAAAAGGGCAATGCAGGTGGGGCTGGCTGCTCCCTGAGAAAGTGCCTCCTGTGTTGGGGGAGTTGGGTGGGGCAGGGTCTCAATGGAGCTCATCAGACCAACTCAGATTCAGACTTGGCCATGGACATGGGGGAGGGCTCAACACAGGAAAGATGGAGCTTGCCTCCTGGCTGCACAGAATAAGGACCCCTCACAGGGGAAATGGTGACTGTCCTCCAACCCTTGCCCTGGAGCCACACACCTCAGTCTTCCCCCTGTAGTCCTCCAACACCCACCAAGTCCCCCTCCCTTCACCAGAACCCATGGTGAGTGCCTGCAAGCAAGTGAGTCTGTGCATGGGGTGCTTAAAGAGACGTCTGGATTTTCTACAGCCTTCTGTCCCACCAGGATGACAGGAATACCCACTGTTTTTCATAGTCAGCTGTTTGGGAGGCTCCTATTCCTGACACTAGTACTCTGGGCTATAAAGCCTGGTGTTGGGCTGGGGTCCCTCGCTCCTCCAGGAGGAAAGTCCACAGTTGCGATATCCCACTTGATTCTCGGAGGTTTGGGGCTATTTCCATCTCCTCCCTTCCTACCAGTCTCAATGTGGCTTCTTTATGTTTCTAGTTATAGAACTTCTGTTCAAGTAGACTTCAGATGATCCTTCAAGTTGATTATTCAGTAATTTTGTTGTAATTTTAATGTGTTCATGTAAGAACTTAGGCACAATGTTTATCTACTCTACCATCTTGGCTCTCTCTGTGAAGAGTCCATCTTTTAACCACTAGGGTTATACTGCTCCCTTACCTAGTGTATCTCATCTCAGGACATGACACAAACATCAGTTTTGTTGCAAACAATTCCAAACCTAGGAGTCTTTCTTGATTTATCTTTCTCTCAGCTCTCCTTTCACTTCTAAGCCATCAATGAATCCTAGCAATTCTATCTACAGAACACATTCTAAATCCAGCCATGTTTCTGTTCTCCACTCACCCCACCTTAGTCTGAGGTATTAATACCATTTGTATCTCACATGGATTGCTACAATATCCTTATCGCTGGACTCGCACTCTGTTATAAGCATTCTCCACACTAAAATCAGAGGGGTCATATTTAAAACCCTGCATCAGATTATGTCATGCTTTTACTTAAAACCCTCTATTAGTTTCCTATCCCATTTAGAATAAATTTAAACTCATTTCTGTGGCATACAAAGCAACATGTAGTGTAGCTCCTGTCCCCAATTTTATTTCATTCTATACTCACATTCTATACACTTAACTACATACCAGCTCCACCCCACAGGACTTCCTTTTGTCCTTTAAACATGCAAGGTTAGTTCCTACCACGAGGCATTTGCATTTGCTGTTTTCACTACCGGGGATATACTTTTTCTCTCTGCACAACTGAAATGTTACCTACCTCTTCATAGTAGCCCTTCCTGATCACTCTACTAATGGTGCACCTTTTGCCCAGTCACTCTATATCACATCACCCTAGTTTGCTTTCTTTATGGTTCTCATCACTATAAAAAATCATAATTTCTTTGTTATTTGTTCTCATCACTAGAATTTTAGCCCCATGACTATAGGGATTTATCTATCTTATTTACCACTATACCTCCAGCACCCAGAAGAGTGTATAGCACATAGTAGGTGCTCAGTAAACACTTGTTGAAAGAATGAATGCCCACTCTTTTAGGACACAGGTGAGGAGGTTAAGTCCTGTAGAGTGAAGGATATGTGCCCAGGTGAGTGGCAGAGATGAGACTACAGTGCATACTCTCTGACCCTCAGGAAAGTCATCCATGACAGTCAAGAGCTGGCACTCAGGCCTGTGGCAAGCATGGGGGATTCAGCTGTATGAGGCAGGAGTCCCTCTATACCTGATCCCCACAATATCTTGACCCTCTCAGGCTCTTTCTCATTTGATACCCAGAGATAAAAACCAAAGGAAGATGAGCTGAAGTCTTGTGAGTTTGCTGGTGCTGGCCTCAGGCCACCCTTAAGGGCAATAGATATAAAAGAAGGTCCAAAATTGAACAATTTGGCTTACACAGTTACCTAAATGTTCTGTGCTTTAGCTTTTCCTAATCTGAAAAATGGAACTAGTATTTCATTCAATCCACCTCATAGGATAGCTATAGGGATTAAATGGCATAGTACAGAATATATATAAAGTACTTAGCAAAAGTCTTGGAATATAGTAATCTCTCAATAAATGCTAATTATTATATTACCCATTCATTCTCTTGCTTAAAACTTTTCCTCAGTTTTAAGCACCTCAAACTAGATTTTAAAATTTTCTTGAGATTAAAAAATCCTCATCCAATGATCTTTGTAATCTGTCTCTTTTCTACCTCTGCAGCTGAATCATTTTTCATTCTCTTCCTCATACTTTCATTGTATATTCTAACCACCCAGCATAACTCTAGTCTCCAAAAATACTGTGTGCCTTTACACGTCTAGGGCTTGGTTCATGCTGTGTTTCTATCAATACCCTTCCTGTGTGCCCCATCTCTATTTTTTTTCTTTCAAAATACTGCTCATTTTTTAGGATTTCTCTCAAATGACCTCTCCTATGAGAAGCCATCTATTATTACAGGGACTTTCACGGTTGATCTCTATTTCTTATGGGTTGCCCGAGCTTTCCTTTTGTTAAACTACTCATCACAGTGTTTTATTATTGTATTGTTGAGATGTAAACTGAGTTCCTGAAGGGTAAGGACTGTTCCATCTACATCCCTGAAATCCAAAGCTTGTCATATGGCAGATGCTCAGAAGTCAAATATTTTTTAATGAATAGAATCAAACCCTATTTGTTTTCCCCAAACTTTATATGTTGAAACTTAATCTCCAATGTGATGGTATTTGGAGGTGGGGCCTTTGGGAGGTGATTAGGCCTTGAGAGTGAAGTCCTCATGAATGGGATTAGTGTCCTTATAAAAGACACTAAAGAGAAGATCCTTTCCCCTTCCACCATGTGAGACTACTGAGAGAAGATGGCCATCTATGAACCAGGAAGTAGGCTCTCACCAGACACCAAATCTACTGGTGCCTTGATCTTGGACTTCTCAAGCTCCAGGAGGATGAGAAATAAATGTGTATTAACTATAAGCCACTTGTCTATGGTATTCTGTTACAGCAGCCCAAACAGACTAAACAGGCCCCATCCAAAGAGGTTCACTCATGTATGCCCTACAGCAGCCTCAATAAACCCAGCTCACAGAAGCCCTCCAGCCTGGGATATAGACAAGGGTGGAGGGATTGCCATCTTTAGACCTTTCAGGTTGCTTAATCTGTTACTTGGGCACTACTCTTCCCTAAATACTTTCCTTCTCTGTTGGGCTTAATATCACCATGGAGAATAAAGGTAGCAAAACTGAGGTTCAGGTTAGTATACAGGAAATGGCCCATTGGGGAAGTGACCATGTGCTCTTCAAGGATATCTAATTACACTAAAAGTCATCATTCTCTCCTGGAATTTTTCTTTCTGGGCCTTTAATACAATTATTATGCTAGGATTTACTCTTTCACAAGCTGTATCACCTTAATTATTAACTTTTTGTGCCTTAGTTTTCATATCTGTAAAATGGTGATGATAATATTTACCTCATAGAATAGAATCTTTACTACTAATCTTTCTAATACTAAGTAAAGATACAATGAATGGGTGCATGTATATCTAAAGTATTTGTAACAGTGCCTAGCAATAGTAAGAACACAGTTAATGCTCTTTATTTTTATTGTTGCTGTTATTTTACTCAGTGAGTTACCTCTTCCAGGCAATGCAAAGCATGACCTCTTAGACACCATTTAGCGCCATCCTCTCCAGTTTCAGATGGGGAAACCGAGGCCCAGAGAGGCAAAGAGATGTACCTAAACTCACTCAAATTAGTAGTGGGCAAAAGAGGAACAATTCCCATGCCTTCTGCCTCCCACTGATGTGGTTCTCCCAGAGAAGCTCCAGCTACTTGTTCCTTGGTAGGAATAGAGGTAAATGGCCATCTTCATGTTCTGTTATGCAAAGGGCTCAGCATTCTAAGTCTGATTATTTTCTGTGGAAAGAAGACTGGGCCCCCTGCTGAAAAATTTTGCAGGCCTCAGTGAACAAGGGAATAAACAAAAAGAATTGGGAAGAGTGGCTTGAATCCAACCCAGTGGGGAGGCTGATGCAGATGAGGGAGATTAATTTTTACAAACTGAGTTTGGCAAGAAGTCAAGAGTTCTGCCAGGTCTGGGGTGGAATGTGGAGGATGGAGGCTTTGGGTACTCAAGTCTGGGGGACACTGGGTAGAAGAAACTTTCATGGTATCTCAGGGTATCCCAAAATGAAATGCCTGCTGAAAGGCTCAGGGAGTGCCCCTGGGCTTTAGTCCCTACCACAGGATGTCAATTCACCTTCCTGGCCAGGCTAGGAAAACACTGAGGCTCTGACTCACTTCCCCCAAACAACAATGTGTCTTCACAAAAGCCCAGATGGTATTTTAGTCCCTCTACAACTCCATATCCTCCCAGGAGCTCCAAGAGACAGAAGGACCTAAAAAAACTAAAAATAATTAAATTTGCCATTGACCCCAATCCACTTTTCTAGACCACTCACCCCACTCTTGTATGCAGGACTGGGGCCTGGGATCCTCAGGGCCTTCCCCATCATTCTTAGAAAGCACTGGTCCCTCTGAGGAGCCTGACCCATCCAGCTGAGAGTGAAAGCTGTTTCTCCTCCCACGAGGAGGATCACTCTGAATAAGAGAACTTGCGTGACTGCAAAGCTGCACATTTATGGTGCCTTGACAAGCAGGTAAGGGAATATTCTAGAACAAATTGATGCATGTGCTTTAGAATAAGACATCTATGGATTTGAGTCCTGTGGGAACTTTGCTGGCTGTTTGATCTTGGGTGAATTACATAAGCTGTCTGTGCTTAATTTATAAAATAGGAGCAGTACTACCTAGTTCATAATGATTGAGAGACTAAGTATTGGGTTGTCAGAAGAGTCATGACACATGTTTGCAATAGATGACACTAGTTCATTTTTGGAAGTACTAGAGTCATTTGCATCTATGCTATTGCTATGTCATTTGACAGCTGACAGCTCTAGCTTCATTCTAAAAAAAAATATTGAGCGATTTGGTTGAGCTTTGGAAATTGTACAAGTTGGAGATGGAAGACCAAACTGTGCATTTTTGCAATATTTTACTGTTTTACTTCCATAAAGGGAAGAACGTACATCAAGCTTGTGAAAAATTGTATCAAGTTTACAGTGACAATGCACTACAAGAACATCAGTGCCAATGATGGTTCACGAAATTCTGTGCTGGTGATTTTGACCTCAATGACACTCCTCGGTCACGGAGGCCCACTGAGGTTGATGACGACAAAATAAAGGCATTGATTGAGTCAAACCCATGTTACATGACACGAGAGATTGCAGAGACATTAAACATCCAACATTCAAGCATTCATGACCACCTGAAGAAGCTGGGATACGTAAGCAAGCTCGATATTTCAGTTCCGCATGAACTCAAAACATCAAAAGAAGTTCATTTGACGGCGCATATAAACATCTGCAATATGCTCATTAAACATGAGGAAAACAATATTTTTTTGAAGTGACTGATAACTGGTGATGAGAAGTGGATTGTTTACAACAATGTGGTGTGCAAACGGTCTTGGTCCCGACATGATGATTCGACACAAATGACACCAAAAGCAGACATTCATCAGAGGAAGGTTATGCTCTCAGTGTGGTGGAATTTTAAAGGTGTTGTGTTTTTTGAGCTCCTACCAAGGAACCAAACAATCAGTTCAAATGTGCACTGTTGGCAATTGGACAGTTTGAATGAATCCATCATTCAGAAACGTCCAGAGCTTGTTAATTATAGGAGTTGTGTTCCATCATGAGAATGCGAGACCACACACAAATTTGATCACCCATCAAAAATTATTGGAGCTTGGATGGGATGTGTTGCCACACCCACCATACTCACCTGACCTTGCACCGTCAGACTTCCACTTGTTTCTCTTCAAAACTCCTTGCATGGTATGACATTCAATTCAGATGAGGCTGTAAATCAGCACCTTGTTCAGTTTTTCTCAAATAAAGACAGGTCCTTCTATGAATGAGGAATTATGAAGCTCACTGAAAGATAGCAAAAGGTTATTGAGCAAAACAAACAATATATCATTGATTGACCTTTTTTCTGTATATAAATAAATGGCTTTTGAAAAACATAGATGAAATTCATCATGACTTTTCTGATGTCCCAATAGAAAGCCCTTACCACAGTGCCAGGCAAATGGTAGGTAATTAAATGAGAGATTGTATAAAGATACAGTCAGGAGCAAAAACTCTGGGATCAGACCACTTGGGTTAGAATTCTGGCTGTGCCATTCACTAGCTGTGTGTCCTTGGGCAAGCCACTGCTTATTTTCTGACAAAAGGATTCACCTTTCTGTGCCTCTTTTCTTCCTGTAGATAATGGGAGTGATAAAATAGACATAACTCACAAGGTTGTTCTCAAGATTAAATAAGTTAGTCTTTGCAACATATTTAGAAAAAATTCTGATGTGGTTAACTTATTAAATGTTAGCTGCTATTATTATTATCATTATTGTTGTTATTGTTATTCTATGCCCCAAACTGGGCAGAGCTGAAGAAATTCAGAAGCAAGTTATAGCTTCTTTCTACTCAAAGTGTGATTCATGAACCAGAGATGGATATTGCTTAGGAGTTTGGTAGAAATGCAGCATCTCAGACCCCTCCACAAACCTGATAAAACCAAAAATTTATTTTGACAATATTCCCCAGTAATTTTTTAGAAAATAGCAGTTTAAGAAGCACTAGACCCTGGATAACAGACTTCACTGGAGGAAAGGTGAACAATGGAAAGGCTGGGAGGGAAGAAAAACAGCAGGGCCGTGCATCTGAGGTAAGAGCTGTGGGGTTAGCATGGGATGTGGTCCAGCTAAGCAGGTCAAAGCAAGGCCTTTGAAACAATGAAGAAGGCAAATATGAGTGATATTGGGTCCTAATATCTCAGATGGTACCCTAATAAAATGATAAAAAGGCACATCATTTGGGAAGATGCAGCCATGCAAGTGCAAGACTTGGTAAATGAAGCTCAGGCTTTATTTCAGTACTTTCTTCTTGACTTGGTCAGAAGCTCCAGTTCAGTCTCCAACCAGCACAACTATGTATTATAACTCTGGATGAATGAGCAGAAGGACAGACACATGGTAGACACACATTTTTATGAACCAGCATTCAAGCAGGCCCCACTAATTTTTACCTCCTGGTATTTACACCCTTCTGGAGTCCACATCCTATAGAGGACAAATCTATTCAACAAACAAGATATTGTGGAAAGTGTGGCTTCTGAGGCTGGGTCATAAAACACATTGCAGTTTCCACCCTAGTTATCTCTTGGATCACTTGCTCTGTGGAATTCAGGTGCTGTGTCATGAGGAGACTCAAGTATCCCTATAGAGAGGCCTGCATGGTGAAAAACTGAGAACGCCAACCAACAAATAACATTAATCTGCTAATCATGTGAGAGAACCATCTTGGAATCAGATCTTCCAGCTCCCGTCAAGATTCAGATGACTGCAGCCCTGGCCAACATCTTGACTGAAAGGTCATGACAGATTTCCATACAGAAGCACCCAACTAAGTCACTCCTAAATTTCTGACCCACAGAAATTATGTGATATAATAAATGTTATATCACTTTTGAGGTATTTTGTAACATGGCAACATTTGAGGTATTTTGTAACACAGCAATAAATAAAAAATACTGCAGGTTTTCAAAAGACCAAAGTTGTCACAAAAACCTCATGAGCTAAAGGGGCAAGGCAAATAACCACCACAACAGTGATAACTACTTTGATTCACAGGCCAAATCCTCAGCCTGAGTGAGTCTTCAGATAATATGTATTCCAAGCTCCTTAGGGTACTGAAAAGGAAATAGAAGCCCAAAAGCACACAGCCAGCTGGTGGCCAAGTGTGCCTGTCTTTTCATGTCTTTTTGTTATCACACATTACAGTGGACATCCATATACCTCATAGCTTGAAAAGTTGGCAGCAAGAAGTAGTCAAGGCAGAAGTCCATTGAAGCATTCCACTACAGTATCTGGTAGAAGGGAAAGCACTAGATGAGGGCTGTATTTCTTTCCTTCCTTCCTTCCTTTTTCTTTTTTCCCTTCCTTCCTCCTCCTCCTATTCTCCTTCTCCTTCTCCTTCTTCTCCCCCCCTCTCCTCCCTAATCTTGTCTTTAATCTTGTAAGTCACCATATGAAATGTTGATTCTCCCAGTAGCTACAAGGCCCTCATCTGATTATCTAAGTGTGTATCTCCCTTTGCTACCAAAGTTGCTTTCCTTGGCCTAGAAAGAAATGTCATGCCCAGGAACAAATGTAAAATTCTGGGGATATGTTTAATAAGCTCCTAGCTGATCAAAGGTTTCTGTTCTCTAAGAGGAAAACTGGAAATTTCACAAATACATGGAAATTAAATATCGCTCTCCTGAACAACCAATGGATCAAAGAAAAAAAATAACGGGAAATGACAAAGTGTCTTAAGACAAATTTAAGTGGAAACACAACTACCAGAACTTACTGGACACAGCAAAAGCAATTCTAAGAGGAAAGTTCATAGCAATAAATGCTTGTGATAAGAAGCAAGAACGATCTCAAGTAAACAATCTAACGCTACACCTTCACAAAACAGAAAAATAAAAACAAAATGAACCTAAAGATATCATAGAACTAAAAAAAAAAGATTAGAGCAGAAATAAATGAAATAGAGAACAGAAAAACAATTGAAAAAACTAACGAAACTAAGAGTTGGTTCTTTGAAAAGATAAACAAAACTAATAAGCCTTTAGGTAGGCAAAGCAAAGAAAAAAGAGATAACCCCAAATCAGCACAGTTATAAATGAATAAGGAGACATTATAACTGATACCACAGAAATACAAAGAATCATAAGCGGTTACTATGAAAAATAAACCAAAAAGCTGGACAACC
Organism: Hipposideros armiger; assembly: GCF_001890085.2. Classification (NCBI taxonomy): domain Eukaryota; kingdom Metazoa; phylum Chordata; class Mammalia; order Chiroptera; family Hipposideridae; genus Hipposideros; species Hipposideros armiger. Next base: position 1,501,478 of record NW_017731604.1, on the reverse strand, counting down.
TAGAAGAAATGGAAAAGTTCTTAGAAACCTATAAACACCAAGCCTGAATGAGTAAGAAAGTCTAAATAGACTACTGGGAAGGGAATTAAAGTGGTAATAAAAAAAATTACAAAAAACCCGGGACTACATGGCTTCACTGTTGAATTTTACCAAACACTTAAAGAAGAATTAATGCAATCCTTCTCAAATTCTTCCAAAAAGTAGAAGAGGAGGGAACACCTTCAAACTCACTTTACAAAGCCAGCATCACCCTGGTAATAAAACTAGACAAGGACATTAACAGAAAAGAAAACTACAGGCCAATATACATGATGGATATAGAAGCAAAAATTATGATTAAAACCAAATTCAGCAGCTCATTAAAGTATCATTCACTATGATCAAATGGGAATTGTAACTGGAATGAAGGATGGTTCAACATACACAAATTAATTAATGTGACACATCACATTAATAGAATGAAAGAAAAAAATATGTTTATCTCAACACATGCAGAAAAAGCATTTGACAATATTCAACAACTATTCATGGTAAAATCACTTAACAAATCAGGTATAAAAGGAACATAACTCAACATTACAAAGGCCATATATGATAAGCTCACACCTAATATCAAGTTCAATGGTGAAAGGTTGAAAGTTTTCCCCCTAAGATCAGGAACAAAACAAGAGTGCCCACTCTCACCACTACTATTCAGTTTAGTACTGGAAATCCTTGTCAGAGCAATCAGGCAAGAAAAATCAATAAAAGGCATCAAAATTGGAAATGAAGAACTAAAATTATCTATTTGTGGATGACATAATTTTATACAGAGAAAATTCTGAAAACTTCACCCCAAAATTGTAAGACCTAATCAATGAATTCAGTAAAGTTACATGATACAAAATAAGCATACAAAATTAGTAGCATTTCTATACAATAACAATCAGTTATCAAAAAAAAAATACAGAAATCAATCAGCACTGGCACCAAAGCAGTCTACATTAACCTGTGACCACAAATATTCCCAATCTAATGAATCCATGAGACCTGCCTCACCCAATTTGCATAATGGATAAGGCTTTATCAGTGACTGAACCTTAAGAGAACTGTAGGTGGCAGCAAGCCCCAGGGTGTCTTGGCTTTTTGCAAAGCTAATCCAGTACTGTTAATGGTGGCATCTGTCCTTGGTTTGCAGCATGGTCTCCCCCATGTTCCTCAAATGTCATCACAGACAGTGAACAACCATGGATTATTTTGTAGCTCCTACCAGGTAGGCCCCAGCCAGTCACAGGCAGTGGCTGACTGGGGACCTCTCCCATGAGGCCCCAGAAGCAACATACTTGGAGGATGTCTTCAGACCAAAGCAGAGCACCAAATATTTAGCCCCACACGCAACATACACAAAAGATAGTCTCAATAAGCACTGGAATCCACTGGGGCGAATCCCACTCAGTGGGGTAAGCCCACAACACAGCAGCCTGTAAGCTGTGAATAGGGCCAAACCCCACAGTCAATTAGCCTGAGGGACAATGCCACCCACAGACATGCCAAGAGCAATCACAGCTCAACTATAACAGGCGGCACACACAACCCACACACGGGACATACTTGGAACACCAGGAGCAGGTGACCAGGGAGACTATGCCAGTGCCCCACAGGGCACCTACTACATAAGGTCACCAGGCCAAGACTGGGAGACACAGAAGATCTACATAATACATAGAAACAAATACAGAGATGCAGCCAAAATGAGGAAACAATGAAATACATCCCAAATGAAAGAACAGAAGAAAACTCCAGAAAAACAATGAAAGAAAATGGAGGGAAACAACCTACCAGAGACAGAGTTCAAAACAATGGTTATGAGGATGCTCAAGGAACTTAGTGAGAACTTCAATAGAGAGATAACAAGCACAAAAGAGGACATAGAAACCATAAAAGAGAACCAGTCAGAAGTGAAAAATATAACTAAAATGAAGAATGCTCTAGAAGGAATCACCAGCAGACTAGATGAAGCAGAGGAGCAAATCAACAATTTGGAAGACAAAGTAGCAGAAAACAGCCAATTACAATAGCAAAAAAAAATCCAAAAAAAGAAAACTGAGGACAGTTTAAGAGTCCTCTGGGACAACATCAAACATAACAACATTTGCATCATAGGGGTACCAGAAGGAGATGAGAGAAAGCAGTGGATAGAGAAACTATTTGAAGAAATAATGACTGAAAACTCTCCTAACCTGGGGAAGGGAATAGACATACAAGTCCAGGAAGTGCAGAGAGTCCCAAAAAGATGAACCCAAACAAGCCTACACAAGACACATTATAATTAAAAGGCAAAGGTTAAAGACAAAGAGAATCCTAAAAGCACCAAGAGAAAAGCGACTAGTAGCTTATAAGGGAGCTCCCATAAGACTTTCAACTGATTTCTCAACAGAAACTTTGCAGTCCAGAAGGCATTGGCATGAAATAGTCAATGTGATTAAAAGCAAGGACCTACAGCCAAGATTACTCTACCCAGCAAAGCTATCATTTAAAATCAAAAGGCAGACAAGAAAAAGCTAAAGGAGTTCATCACCACCAAACCAGTATTTCAAGGAATGTTTGAGGGGCTTTTTAAAGATAGAAAAAAAATCAAAATCAAAATTATGAATAATAAAGTGGTAATAACTACATATCTGTCAACAGTTAGTTTCAATGTAAATGTATTAAGTGCTCCTATAAAAAGACATATGGCTGAATGGATAAGAAAACAAAATTCCTCTCATATGCTGCTTACAAGAGACTCACTTCAGATTGAAAGACCCACAAAGACAGAAAGTAAAGGGATAGAAAAAAGATACTTCATGAAAATGGAAACAAACAAACAAACAAAAGCTGTGGTAGTAAAACTTATACCAGAAAAATAGACTTGAAACAAAAGGCTATAACAAGAGACAATGAAGAACCCAGTAATCCTACTCTGGATGTTTATCCGAAGAATCCAAAAACACAACTTCAAGGGGATGTGTGCATCCACATATTCATTGCAGCATTGTTTACAATGGCCAAGATATGGAGGCAGCCTGGGTGTCCGTTGATGGAAGAATGGATAAAGAGGAGGTGGTACATACATACAACGAAATATTGCTCAGCCATGGAAGAGAATGGGTTCTTGCTATCTGTGTCAGCATGGGTGGGCCTGGAAGGTATTGTGCCGAGTGGAGTGTCAGACAGAGAAAGACAAATGCAATGTGATTTTGTTAATATATGAAATCAAAAGAACAAAATAAACAACAATAACAAAAGCAGAAACAAACGCCTAGATACAGAAATAATTTTGATGGTTGCCATGTGGCAACTATGAGAGGTGATGGATGTGTTAATTAGTTTGTATATTCATTTCAGAATGTATACATATATCAATAATATATCAAGTTATACAACTTAAATGTATAAAAGTTTGATTTGCTAAACAAACAAACAAATAAAATTTAGACTCTATAGTTGACTTGGAGTGGAATTTCTTTAATTAAATTTATTGAAATGACGTTGGTTAATGACATTACATAATTTCAAGTGTACAATTCTATAATATATCATCCATGTATTCCATTGTGTGCTCACCACCCAGTCTATTCTGCCTCAGTCACCATATATTTTACCTCCTTTACCCTATTTATCCTCCCCCTCTCACCCTCTCCCTTCTGGTAACCTTCATACTGTTGTCTGTTTCTTTGTTTTGTTTGTTCATTTGTTGCTTTCTATTTTATATTCCAATACGAGTGAAATCATATGGTTGATGTCCTCTTCCATCTGACTTATTTTGTTCAGGATGATATTTGCAAGACCCATCCATGTTGTTGCAAATGGCAGGATTTCTTCATTTCCTATGGCTGAGTAGTATTCCAATGTATATATGTACCACATCTTCTTAATTCCAATCATCCACGAAGGACACTTTGGTTGTTTCCATGTTTTGGCCACCGTGAATAATACTGCAACAAGCATAGGGGTACATATACCTTCATGAGTAAAGTTTTTCAGTTTTTGGGGGTGATATACAGAAGAGGGATTGCTCAGTCATATGGTAGCTCTATTTTTAATGTTTTGAGGAACCTCCATACCATTTTCCATAGTGGCTATGTTATTTTACATTCCCACCAGCAGTGTATGAGGGTTGTTATTTTTTTTCCTTGAGGGGAATTTTAAGAAACATAACAGCATGATCTAGATACAGATCAAAAATGACATGATGGGAGTTCCAGTTCAAGATGGCGAAGTAGGAGGATCCTGAACTCACCTCCTTCCAGAGACACACCAAATCTACAGCTACATCTGGAACAATTTTCTCTTTAAAAAATCTAGTTAAGTGACTCCTACATACTGGGAAAATGAAAAGAAAAAACCCACATCAAATTGGATAGGAAAGGCTGAGATACAATCTTGCTATAATCCCACCATTAGCATGTCCACCTACGTTGGGAGGGAACTCACAACACTGAACTACTCCTTTAGGAGCACAGTTTTTGAACTCCACATCTGGCACACCAGTTTTTAAGACCTGCACCTCAAAGATGAGCACCCAAAACATCTTGGGGCTTTCATCCACAAGATCCATAAAGTTATAGCAAAGTGAGAAATGTTCTTTTTTTTTTTAAAAAAAAGATTTTTTATTGGGGGATTGGGGGGTGGGAACAGACAAGTTGTTGTCCTTTTGTTTTTCAGTCTAGTTGTGGAGGACGTTGCTTCACTGGCCCAAGTTGACACCATCATTGTGCTCTTCCCAGGTGAAGCAGATCAGTCACCAGCTTCTGGACGGCCACTCACGCTGGCTGCTGGCTACACATGGTAGCCCATGGCAACCCACTGCAGCAGGGGCTGCAGCCTAGCCCATCGCCGGTGACTCACGGCATCCCAGCTCCAGGTTGAGCTGTTGTCCAGCATCTTAGTTGTAGAGGGCAGTGTCACTGGCCCTCATATGTGGGATTCGAAGTGGGGCCCTCTGGCATCCCAAGCCAGCTCTTAACCAATGCGCCACTTGGCCAGCCCGAGAAATGTTCTTAAAGGTCTCACATTGACTCACCCACCCCCAAGACTCATCACAGAGATAGACAACTGAAAAGTGCACAGGCTTTTTGTGAAAGATGCTTATTTGCTTACCTAAAAGCTTCAGTCTGAGGTACAGATATCTAATTTAACTCATTTCTAGGGATCCACTGAAATACTCTCCAAAGATAGAGGCTGGTAAGTGCCATCTTTTTACTCTCCATTGGCCCCACTCCAGCTCTTCAGTAACTCCTGAAAAGGAGCTTGTATACTCCCTCAACCCTAATTTTTATGGCTGTCCAAGAGACACTTCTAGATTTCCTAGCTCTAGTGGCCAGTAGGGCTTATGCTTGCAGATCCCAGAGGACTGTAATAAATGGAAAAAGGGCCCTTAACTGCCAGGGCACAGCAGAGAGACAACAGACAGAGGCACCCAGTCTTTCTGTGAAAGAGGGACAGGCTTCTGGTTTGGAACACATATAGGGGCCTACTGAAATGCTCTATGGGGACAGAGACTGATGGACACTTCCTTTGAACTCTCCCTCTGCCTTGTTCTGGGTTGCTGGCATCTTCCAGAGGTCTTGTGCATTCATCTGGTACTGCAATTTTTGTGACTGCCACTCAGGGGATACCTTTTAATCTCCTGGTTCTGGTGGCTGGCCAGCAAGGCTTGTACTCCTGTGCCCTGAAGGACTTTCACAAACAGAGAAACTGTTCTTAACCAGCTAATTCACCCACAGGGCATATCACAGAGACAGCTGACTGAAAGGAAATTCCCCCCTACCCTCCACCCCCACATACCAGTTTTTCTGTGGAAGAAGGCTGTTAGTTTATCTTTATAATTGTGGCCTGAGGGGCAAGCTTACAATTAAACACATCTCTAGGGATCAACTAGAATTCTCTCTCAAGACTGGGGAGACCAGCAACCACCATCTTTATGCTCTCCATCTGCCCCACCCCCAAGGTCATTGGTGTCTCCCTGAATGAATCGTGTGCACAAATCTGGCACACTAGCTTCTGTAGCTCTTGCCCATAAAACACCTTTAATAACCTGGCTCTGGTGATCAGTAGGATTTGTGTTCATAGGTTCAACAGTACTGTGACAAACCAAGAAACTATCCTTAACTGGTATCCTTCTAGAACTCAATGCAAAAGGAGCAGATGGAAACACTCAGATCCCAGTCTATCCCTTAAAGCAGTCCACCTGCATACTTTAAAAGCTGTTGACTAAATGTCCAGTTTCCAATCAGCCAGGATCTGGGTGCTGACTGAGATTTTCCCCATTAGGACACTGACGGGTCTTGGTACACCCTCATTTAGTGGGAGCCCCTAAGAACAAAGAGGTGGCTTGGACAATTATAAAGATTTGAGAGATAACCAAGAACTAAGGTTGAGCTAAATGATACAGATGATCTCCAACATAAGTCTACTTCTTCAAGACAGGGAGAAATGACTGTTTAATTAATACATAGAAACCAACACAGAGAGTCAAGGAAAATGAAGAGACAAAAGAATATGTTCCAAACGAAAGATCAAGGCAAAACCTCAGAAAAAGACCTTAATGAAACAAAGATATGTAATTTACCTGATAAAGAGTTCACAGTAATGGTCATAAAGACGCTCACCAAGCTCTGGAGAAAAATAAACAAAACACCAATTTCAATAAGGAGATAGAAAATATAAGGAAGTACCAAACAGAAGTAACAGAGCTGAACAATGCAATAACTGAATTAAAAATGCAATAAAGGGGTTCAGAGCAGACTAGATAAAGTCAAAGTAAGGATTAGTGAACTCAAAGATAGCGAAGTAGAACTCACCCATCAGAGCATCAAAAAGAAGGAAAAATAGTGAAGATAGCTTAAGGGACTCATGGAACAACATCAAGTGGACTAACATTCCCATTATAGATATACCAAATTATTATTTGAAAATAATGGGTGAAAACTTCCCTACACTGGGGAAGGAAAAAGACATCACTATTCAAAAATCCCGGAGAAATCCAAATAAGAAGAATCCAAAGACACCCACCTAACACATATTACAATTAAAATGTCAAAAGTTAAGATGAGGAGAGAGTCTTAAAAGAAGCAAGAGAAAAACAATTTGTTACATAAAAGGGAACTCCCATAAAATTATCAGCAGATGTTTCAGCAGAAATGTTGCAGGTCAGAAGGGAGTAGCACAATATATTCAAAAGCTGAAAGAAAAAAACACACAATATACCCATGGAGAATATTTTGAACAGCAAATTTGCCCTTCAGAATTGAATAAGAAAGACTTTCCCAGACAAGTAAAAACTATAGGAGTTCATCACCACTAGACCAGCCTTCCAAGAAATGTTTAAAAGATTTCTTTAAGCTGAAATGAAAGTGCATTAATTAGTAACAGGAAAACATGTGAAAGTATAAATCTCACTACGAAAGGTAAATATATAGCAAAATACAGAATAATCTAACATTGTAAAAGTGGTGGGTTAATCACTTGCAAAGCTAGTATGAAGGTTAAAAGACAAAAGTAGCAAAAAATATATATAATTATAATAATTTGTTAATGGTACACAAGATAAAAATATGTAAATTGGGATATCAAAATAATAAAATGTGGGGGAGGGGGAAATAAAAATTAGATATTTAGAATACATTAAACTTAGATTGTTATTAATTTAAAATAGACTGTTATAAATATAAGTTGTTTTATGTAAGCCTTATGGTAACCAAAGAGCAAAAACTTATTTTGTACACTAAAAAGAGAAACGAATCTAAGCGGACTAATATAAAAAAAGCATCAAATCACAAAGGAAGAGAGCAAGAGAAGAAGCAATGAATAAAGAAATTAAAAACATCCAAAAAACAACAAAATTGCAGTAAGTACATATCTATCAATAATTACTTTCGATGTAAATGGATTAACAGTGAAAGTGACTGAAAGAAAAGGGATGGAAAAAGATATGCCATGCAAATGAAAACCAAAAGAAAGCTGAGGGAGCTATACTTATATCAGACAAAGCATACTTTAAAACAAAGACTGTGTAATAAGAGAGAAAGGAAGTAATTATAAAAGAGTCAATCCAACAAAGGACATAACATTTGTAAATATTTATTCACCCAATACAAGAGCTCCTAAATATATAAAGCAATAGTTAACAGACCAAAAGAGGAAAATGACAGAAATACAATAATAGTAGGAGACCATAATATCCTACTTACATAAATGGATAGATCACCCAGACAGAAAATCAATAAGAAAACATTGGCTTTAAGTTACATGTTAGACCAGATGATGGACTTAATAGATATACAAAACAATCTATCTAAAAGCAACAAAATTCACATTCTTCTCAAGCTGACTTGGAACCTTCACCACAATAGAATACATGTGAAACCACAAAACAAATCTTAATAAATTTAACAATATTGAAATCATATCAAGCATCTTACTGACAATAATGTTATGAAATTAAAAATCAATTATAAGAAGAAAACTGAAAATAGAATTGAGAATGCAGAAATAAACCCACATAAATATGGACAGATAATTTTTTTAAAATATTTTTATTGGAGAATTGGGGGAGAACAGCGTTGGCGAAATGGGGAAGGGGAACAGACAAGTTGCTGTCCTTTTGTTCTTCAGCCTACTTGTGGAGGATGTTGCTTCCCTGGCCCATGTTAGTATTATCATTGTGCTCTTCCCGGGTGAGGCAGATCGGTCGCCGGCCTCTGGATGGATGCTCACAGTGGCTCTTGGCAACTCACGCCAGCTGCTGGCCACTCATGATGGCTGCCGGCCACACACGGTAGCATATGGCAGCCCACTATAGCTCCACTGCAGCTCACGCTGTCACCAGCGACTCACACCAGCCCAGCTCCAGATCGAGCTGTTGTTCACCATCTTAGCTGTAGATGGCAGTGTTACTGGCCCTCATGTGGGTTCCAAACCGGGGCCCTGCTGCTCAAAGCTGGCATTCCAAGCCAGCTCTTACCAATGTACCACTCATCCGGCCCTGGACAGATAATTTTTGACAAAGAAGCCAAAAACATACAATGGAGAAAGGACAAGCCTCTTCAATAAATGGTGCTGGCAGAATTAGAAAGCCATGTGCAGAAAAATGAAATTAGACTCCTGTCACCGTATACCAAAATTAATTCAAAATGGATCAAAGACCTAAACATAAGACCTGAAACAATAAACTGCATAGAAGAAAACATAAGTTCTACACTTATGGACCCTGGGTTCAAAGAGGATTTAATGAATTTGACCTCAAAGGCAAGGGAAGTAAAAGCTAAAATAAATGAATGGGACTATATCCAACTGAAAAGCTCCTGCACAGCAAAAGAAACCATTGACAAAATTAAGAGGCAATCAACTGAATGGGAGATTTTTGTAAACAATATCTCTAATAAGGGGCTAATATGAAAATATATAAAGAACTCATACAACACAACAACAAAAAACCAAACAATCCAATTAAAAAATGGGAAGAGGACCTGAATAGACATTTCTCCTAAGAGGACATAGAGATGGCCAATAGACATATGAAAAAATGTTCAGCATCACTAATCATCAGACAAATGCAAATAAAAACCACAATGAGGCATCACTTCACAACAACTAGAATGGCTATCATCAACAAGACAAATAATAACAAGTGTTGGAGATTCTGTGGAGAAAAAGGAACCCTCATACACTGTTGGTGGGAATGAAGATTGGTGTGGCCACTATGGAAGGCAGTGTGGAGATTCCTCAAAAAATTAAAACTAGAATTACCATATACCCAGCAATTCCTCTTTTGGGTAATTACCCCCAAAACCTGAAAACATTTATCTGTAAAGATATATGTGCTCTGATGTTTATTGCAGCTTTATTTACAGTGGCCAAGACATGGAAACAACCAAAATGTCCTTCGATAAATGATTGGATAAAGATGTTGTGGTATATATACACAATGAACTACTATTCTGCCATAAGAAAAGATGAAATAGTGCCATTTGCAATGACATGGATGGACCTTCAGATTATAATGCTAAGAGAAATAAGTCAGACAGAAAACGTAGAGAGCCATATGATCTCACTGATATAAGGTATATAAAACTGTAAACAACAAAAGAACAAGAAAAGCAAACGAAGAAAAATAACTGATAGACACAGACAATAGTTTAGTGGTTACCAGAGAGTAAGAGGGGAGGGAGGTGGTAGATGAGGGTAAAAGGAATCAAATATATGGTGATGGAAGGAGAACTGACTGTGGGTGGTGAACACACAATGTGATATATAGATGATGTATTACAGAGTTGTACACCTGAAATCTATGTAACTTTTCTAACAATTGTCACCCCAATAAACGTTAATAAAAAAAATAAAACAAAAAATTTTACAAATATGTGGCAATGAAACAACATGCTAATGAACAACAAGTGGGTCAACAAAGTAATCAAAAGAGAAATTAAAAAATGTGAGAAAAATAAAAATGGAAATACAACATACCAATACTTACAGGATACAGCAAAAGCTATTCTAAGAGGAAAGATCATAGTAATAAATGCCTACATTAGGAAACCAGAAAGATCTTAAGTAAACAACCTAACTTTTCACTTCAAGGAACTAGAAAAAGAAGAACAAATAAAACCCAAAATGAGTAGAAGAAAGGAAATCACAAACATCAGAGTAGAAACAAACAAAATAGAGACCAAAAAGACTAACAGAAAACACCAGTGAACCTAACAACTGGGTTTTGGAAAATATAAACAAAATCGACAAACCCTTAAGCTAGATTTGCCAAGAAAAATAGATAGAACTCAAATAAATAAAAATCAGACATCAATGGGAGACATTACAACTGATACCACAGAAATACAAAGGATCACAGAAGACTAACTACTATGTAAAATTATACACCAACACATGGACATTCTAGAAGAAATGGATAAATTCCTGGAAACATACAGCCTACGAAGACTGAATCATGAAGAAACAGAAAATCTGAATAGCATGATTACTGGTAAGAATAATGATTCAATAATGAAAACCTCCCAAAAAAACTCCAGGACCAGATGGCTTCACTAGTCAATGCTACCAAACATTTAAAGAATAATTAATACCAATCCTTCTCAAACTCTTTCAAAAAAATAAAAGAGAAGGAACATTTCCAAACTCCTTTTTTGAGGCCAGTATCACCCTGATACCAAAACTAGACAAGGACACCACACGTAAGATAAGAAAATCACAGGTGGGGATTTCTGGTAAGATGGTGGAATAGACAGACGCTGTGTCAAATGCCTCCCAGGATCATACAAAAACTACAAATAATTTATAAAATATTGAACCTCGGAAGTCTCCTGAACACTAGATGAACAGAACCTCTAAATGAATGACTTAAAGAGAAGGCCATGTCGAGTCTAGTAGGAGGGGCAGAGACGAGAGAGGGCAAACCCTGGAGGGACACCTCGGTGGTGGGGAGGCTTCTCCGGTTGGGGGAGAGACCCTCCGGCCCCACATTGCGCTCACCACCTCAGAGTTACTTTGCCGAGAAGAGGAGTTCTACGACAGCTGGCAGTAGAAATTAGTGAGGAATCTCTTTGCTCAACTTGGTGAGGCTGAGGGCGGCTGAAGAACCAGTGGAGCCAGCACAGGGACTCACTCGCTGGTGATCTAGCTAATACATCAAAGCAATTAAAGAGCGACAGCCAGAATGAAGAAACAAAGAAACATGTCCCAAGTAAAAGATCAGAAGAAACCTCTAGAAATGGAACTAAATGAAACAGGTATCCAACCTTTCAGAGACAGAGTTTAGAACACTGACAATACGAATGTTTAAGGAACTTAATGAGGACATAAACAAAAATAGAAAAATCATAGAAAACAACCAGTTAGAACTAAGGAATACAATAACTGAAACGAGGAACACACTCGAAGGAATCACCAGTAGATTAGATGAAGCAGCGGATCGGATCAGCGATTCAGAAGACAAAATAGCAGGAACCACCCAGTTGGACAACAAAAAGAAAAATGAATAAAAAACAATAAAAATAATTTAAAGACCTGTGGGACAACATCAAGCGCAACAACATTTGCATCACAGGAATACCAGAAGGAGAAGAGAAGAAGCAAGGGATCGAGAAT
>NW_017731604.1:1484629-1487080 GCF_001890085.2 Hipposideros armiger | reverse complement strand
TCACAACAAAGTTACAAATAATTTATAAGATATTCAACCTCGGAGGTTCCCTGGACCCTAGATGAACAGAACCTCTAAACGAAGGACTTAAAGAGGAGGCCACGTCAAGTCCGATAGGAGGGGCGGAGACAAGAGAGGGCGAACCCTGTGAGGGTCACCTCAGCGGTGGGGAGGCTTCTCCGGTTGGGGGCGAGACCCTCCGGCCCCACACCGCGCTCACCAGCCCAGAGTTATGTTGCCGGGAGGAGGAGTTCTGTGGTGGCTGGGGGGAGAAAATAGTGAGGACTCTCTTTGCTCGGCACCGGTGAGGCTGGGGGCGTCTGGAGAAACAGCGGAGCCGGCAAACCAAATTGCTATTTGGTGAGCACTCACCCGGTTCCTGGTGGAAGGAGTGGCTTTGTGAGCGGGTCCTAGAATCCTCCGGAAAGGAATGAACTGAGTGACTTTGGCGCGGGAGCTGGAGGCTTGTGTTCCAGTTGTTCCCCTGGTGTGGAGCTTGCACATGGGTGGTGCACAGGGGGCCGCCATTTTTTCAGGGCTGGGCCTGGGCCCTCCCACAGAGGCTCAGGTCTGGGACTGCATTGGTGTGCTGGAATTGGCGCAGGAGTGCGTGTGTGCGTGCGTGCGTGCGTGCGTGCGCATGCGGCCTTGGATCCCCACCCTCCATATTGTTTGTGCTGCGTAGCCAGGGAAACGCTGGGCAAGCGCGCTCCGACTACAACAGACCCGGAAGTGCGCAACTCGCCTTAGGTCCCTGATTTCCGCACTGCGCATGCAGAGTTGTCTTGGTGGCAATTGGCTGTCGGGCTGTTCGGCCTGATCTTTCAGTGGCTGATTGGGACAGCCTGAGACAGGCAGTTTTCCTGGGAGTGTAGGGCCACGAGCTGTGCACCTGCGTGATTCAGCCGGGGCTTTCCGGGAGAGTTTGTGTGGGTTGGCTGCTGATGCAGGAGTGCATGCTGCTCTGACTTGGTGGGGGCCACTGACCACACCCTGTGGTGCCTTGGGGGCCTGCCCCNCAAACAGGTCCACACCAAGACACATCAGAGTAAAAATGGCAAAGGTTAACGACAAAGAGAAAATCCTAAAAGCAGCAAGAGACAGACAGCCAGTTACTTACAAGGGTGCTCCCATAAGATTATCAGCTGACTTTTCTACAGAAACTGGAAGCCAGAAGGGAGTGGCAAGAGGTATTCAAAGTGATGAAAAACAGGCCTACAGCCTAGATTGCTTTATCCATCCAGGCTATCATTTAAAACTGAAGGAGAGATAAAGAGCTTCCCAGAAAAGAATAAGCTAAAGGAATTCATTACCAGCAAGCCAGCACTGCAGGAAATGTTAAAAGGGCCTTTTTAAACAGAAGAAAGGAGAAAAACAAGCTAACCCAGGAAGATCAGAAATACAAATAACAAAATGGCATTAAATATGCACCTATCAATAATCACTTTAAATGTGAATGGATTAAATGCTCCAATCAAAAGACATAGAGTGGCTGAGTGGATAAGAAAAGAGGGCCCATGCATATGCTGTTTACAAGAGACCCATCTCAGATCAAAAGACACACACAGACTGAAAGTAAAAGGATGAAATAAGATATTTCATGCAAATGGAAATGAGAAAAAAAGCTGGAGTAGCAGTACTTATTTCAGACAAAATAGACTTTAAAATGAAGACTACAATAAAAGACAAAGAAGGACACTACATAATAATAAAAGGATCGATTCAATAAGAGGACATAACCCTAGTACATCTATGCACCCAACATAGAAGCTCCTAAATATATAAAACAGATTTTGATAGACATAAAGACAGAGATCAACAGGAACACCATCGTAGAAGGGGACTTCAACATCCCATTGTCACCAATAGACAGACCATCCAGACAGAAAATCAACACGGAAACAGTGGCCTTAAATGACACTCTAGACCAGCTGGATTTAATCAATAGTTTTAGAGCATTTCACCCAAAGCAAGAGAATATACATTTTTCTCAAGTGCACATGGAACATTTTCCAAGATAGACCACATGTTAGGACACAAAACAAGTCTCAATAAATTTAAGAAGACTGAAATCATATCAAACGTCTTCTCTGACCACAATGTTATGAAACTAGAAATCAATTATAAGAAGAAAACCAGAAAGCACATAAATACATGGAGTCTAAATAATATGCTACAAAACAGTGAGTGGGTCAAAACTGAGAACAAGGAAGAAATAAAAAGCTATCTCAACACAAACAAAACTGAAAACACCACAACCCAAAATCTGGGATGCAGTGAAAGCAGTCGTAGGAGGGAAATTCATAGCAATGCAGGCCTATCTAAAAAAAACAAGAACAATCTCACAACAACAGACTGTCTTTACACCTAAGGGAACTGGAGAAAGAACAGCAAAACAAGCCCAAAGGGAGTACAAGGAAGGAAATAATAAAGACCAGAGCAGAAATAAAT
>NW_017731604.1:1462349-1476144 GCF_001890085.2 Hipposideros armiger | reverse complement strand
AATCCTGAAGACTCAATCAACAAACTGTTAGTGCTAATCAACAAATTCAGTAAAATTGCAGTATACAAAATCAATATACAGAAATCTATGGCATTTCTATACATTAATTATGAACTATCAGAAAGATATTAATAAAACAATCCCATTTATAATTACATCAAAAAGAATAAAATACCTAGGAATAAATTTAACCAAATAAATAAAATACCTGTATACTGAAAACTATAAAACATTGATGGAAGAAACTGAAGAGTGCACAAATAAATTGAAAAATATTTCATACTTGTGGACTGCAAAATATAATATTTTTTAAATGTCCATACCACCCAAAACAATATGCAGATTCAATTCAATCCCTATCAAAATTCCCATGGCTTATTTCACAGAACTAAAACAAATAACTTTTTTAAATTGTGAAACCAAAATAGACTCCAAATAGCCAAAGCAATCCTTTTTGTTTGTTTGTTTTTAGCCTAGCCAAAGCAATCTTGAGAAAGAAGAACAAAGCTGGAATCAACACACTTCCTGATTTCAAACTATTATATTACAAGGCTAAAGTAATCAAAACAATATGGTGTTGGCATTAAAAGAGACACATAGGTCAATAGAAGAGAATGGAGTGCCCAGAAATAAACCTACACATACATGGTCAAATAATTTATGGCAAATGAGTCAAGAACGTACATATATACAAGAATATACAAACGGCAAAGGACAGTCTCTTCAATAAATGGTTGGAAAAACTGGAAAACTACATGCACAAGAATGAAACTGGACCATTATCTTAACACCATACACAAAAATTAGCACAGAATGAATTAATGATTCAAATGTAAGACCTGAAACCGCAAACTTCCTTGAAGAAAACATAGGCAGTGAGCCCATTGATATTGGTCTTGATGGTGATTTTTTTAAAGTTACACAACAAAATAAAGGCAACAAAAGCAAAACTAAACAAATAGGACTACATGAAACTAAAATTTTTCTACACAGCAAACAAAATCATCAACAAATTGAAAAGGGAACCTGAATGGGGAAAATATTTGTAAATCATATATCTGATAATGGATTAATGTCTAAAATACATAAAGAGCTCATACAATTCAATAACAAAAACAAAACAAAAACCAAAAAATGAACAATATGATTTAAAAATATTTAGAGGATTTGAATAGACACTTATTTTCCCAAAGAAGACAAACAAATGTCTAACAGACATATGAAAAAATGTTCATCATTAATCATCAGGGAAATGCAAATCAAATCCACAATGAAATATCACTTCACACCTGTTAAAATGGCTATTATCAAAAACACAAGAAATTGGGCCTGCCAGATGGCGCAGTTGGTTAGAGCGCGAGCTCTGAGCAACAGGGTCGACGGTTCGATTCCCAAATGGGCCAGTGAGCTGTGCCAAAGCTTAGCTGCTGCTGAGCTGCCAATGGGCAGCTGGATGGCTCAGCTGGTGAGAGTGCATGCTCTGAACAACAAGGTTGCCAGTTCCACTCCCACATGGAATTGTGGGCTGCACCCACACACACACACACACACACAACTATAATAGAATGAAAGCAGCGACTGGACTTGGAACAGAACTTGTGCCCTCCACAACTAAGATTGAACGACAACAACTTGATTTGGAGCTGATGGGTCCTGGAAAAGCACAATGTTCCCCTTCCCCAATTCCCCAACACTGTTTCCTCTCCCAATTCCCCAATAAAATCTTTAAAAAAAGACAAGAAATAGTTAGAGTGATAGTAGCTTGGGGGAGGGGGGTTATCACTTTGTGAGGGGCGTAAATGTCTAGCTATTATGTTGCTTGTACACCTGAAACTAATAAAAAAAATTGAAAGAAAAACAGACCAGAAATAAAAAGTGTTGCTGAGAATGTGGACTGTGGGTAGGAATGTACATTTGCTCAGCTACTATACAAAACAATATGGAGTTTCCTTGAAAAATTAAAAGTAGAACCACCATATGATCCAACAATTCCACCTCTGGGTATTTATTCAAAGAGCATGAAAATACTAAGTAAAAAAGATACATGCACCCCATTTTCATTGCAGCATTGCTTACAACAGCCAAGACGTGGAAACAACCTAGCAACCTAAGTGTCCAGGATACACTACTAGATATATAATGAATATTATTCAGCCATAAGAAAAAAGGAAATCTTGCTATTTGTGACAACATGGATGAAACTAGAAGGCGTTATGCTAAGTGAAATGTCAGAGAAAGACAAACACTGTATGATCTCACTTATATGTGAAATTAAAAAACAAACCAAAAACCAACTCATAGATACAAAGAACAGATAGGTGATTGACATAGACCAGGTGTAGGGACCTGGCCCACAGGCAGATGAGCGCCAGGCAGTCAAGGTCTCCCAGCTCCAAGGGAACGCTGTTTATCAGACAGCCAGTTCTGTATGCAGGCCCTCAGTCAAGGTCTCCTGGCTTCTTGGGACGCTGTGTGCATGAGAGTGGCCTGTAGGGCCTGCCAGATGATTTCTCCCATGGAATGCTGTTTGTTTTGCTGTACCTGTATAACCTTGCTTCTTTTCTGCCTAAATGCGGAGTGCTAACCCTCCCAGGAGTCTGCCACCGGAAACTCTTCCCGGTCTGTAAGTCTCAATAAACCTATGTCTGGCACTCAGCCACCTGGTGTGTTCTTTGGGCTTGTGGCTTCTCAGGCACAAACCTTGGAACATCTCGGAGTCAGTCTGAACAGGTTGTAGACAGTGAGCAAAATGGGTGAAGGGAGTGAAGAGGAACAAATTTCCAGTTACAGATAAATAAATCTTGGGGATGTAATGTACAGTATGGTGACTATAATTCATAATACTGTATTACATATTTGAAAATTGCTAACAGAATAGATCTTAAAATTTCTCACAAGAAAAAAAGTATAATTATGTGTGGTAATGGATGCTAACTAGACTTACTATGGTGATCATTTTGCAATATATACAAATATCTTATCATTATGTTGTCTGTGATAAGGCCACCTGCCTAAGATTAGTGGGACCTGATTCAGCAACTACCTGTTTCAGCCTATCTGTAAAATAGAGAAACATTACGTGATCCACAAACTCCTGTCAAGCTCCACCATTCTGTATTTGAGATTTTGCACCTGCTACTTTGAGGCTGGGGGAAAGCCATGACAGCATGGAAAAACTATGGATTCCCTATAAAGTTCTAACCTGGCTGGGGCTGCATTGCTGAAATATGGTCTCTAGAGGGTGCTCAAAATACACTAAGTACACCATTAAAGGTTCTTAGAGCTGTGAGAGTAAGAATAAACAGAGGGGGCACCTGTTGTTAAAGAGAAGGTCTTATTGGGGACTGCTGGTCTAGGTAGGCTGGAACTCTCCCAGAGTACAGTAGGAGGTGGGGAGAGTCCTCATTTGTCAGCCCATGCTCCATAGCTAGCTGTGATAATATTCCCAATATGGACATGAGCTGGTACTGAGGCTCTGACATCACTTTTCCCCATAGCTTCCTTGTGGGGGCCCAGGATCACATGGTAAGATTTCAGAGACCCTGGGAAGGAGTGATCCTGGAGGGGGTACAGACATAGGCATTCACTCCCTAATGAGATTTGGAGGTAGGAGCAGGGAATGGAATGTAAACAGCCTAAGAGGGAGGACATACAGTTATTCAAAAGATCAGTAGTTCCTGGACTGGGTTAAGTGACCATGGAACCCTCTGGAATGAGATCTGAACTAATAAGATCAAAATGAGGCCATGTGACAAAGAGGTCTTAAACATTCTTCAGTGACCTGCACAGTGAGAGTTTGCAAGAGTCTGGCTCTGGAGAGAAGGCCCTGGCTTCCTTTCCCACTCCAAAACATAGCAGGCCCTTTTCCTACTACACACACCTCTGGTGCTCAGATAAGCCAATTATTTATAAGTCTTCTGCCTTCTTCCTCTTTCCAATTTCTGTAAAACTTAAAACTTTAGCACTTCTGCGTTTAATTAGATGCTCAGCTGCATTCATTAGCTGGCACCCTTCCATTCCCAGTACTGTACTCTCCCCACCAAATAAAAGGCATAAGGAAAAGAAACTGTCTCCTAGAGATCCTTCTCCAGGCCTGGTATCCTGTTTTGTTTTATTTTTTTTTCTCAGACCTGATTTCAGCTGAACATAATTCTCCTCAAGAAAGAAGATGGTTATCTCCCTGGGCTTGTTTCCCTATGTTAGAAAGGAGAGAGTCTCAGTGGGTCCGTGCTGGGTAACCTCTTCTGGAATGCTAAAGATTGTTAGCTGAGCTTTTCCTGAGAGCCATTTGAGGAACACAAAGGAAGGAAGAGAACTTGAGAAGGGCATAAAGACTTTTAGAGGTATTATCACAGAGGGGCTCAGCATTCTGGGGCAGTGCTTACTTCATAGTCTTCTACTGCCTGGAGGTGGTGATTAGAGATGTCCCAGGGCAGAAAAGAAAGACCCCTCTCCCAACTTTTTCTCCCTACACTGTTCCTGGTTCTGAACAGAAACCCTAGCCCCCACCCCACGCAGGCACAGTAATACACTTAGCTACAATATACTGGATCCTATTATGAGAATCTAAGTTTTCTTTTTCTTTCTTTCTCTCTTTCTTTCTTTCTTTCTTTTTTTGCAAGGTGACTTGTGGGCGTGGACATCAAACAGCTCTCAGTTAGAATCTAAGCTTAGCAACTTCTGCTGGGTGACCGTGAACAACTTACCTGGTTTCTCTAAGCCCCACTTTCCTCATCTGTAAACTAAGGGTAATCATACTCTGATTCTTGGTGAATGTTAACTATAATGACCCAATTGCAGGGTTCAGTTTACATGTGTAATTCAGAAAAGTGAAGGTTTCTTTCCTCAGGAGTCCCTACTCACAGAATGGTTCCTGAGATACATTCTGTAATCTTTCTGGGCCAACTTTTCTACATCTGCAGAATTGGGGTGGGGTAAAGAAGAGACTGTCCCTCAGAAGAGATGTGGGCCTAAGTGTGATGAAGTCACGGATTACCAGAGCTATTTATTACATCTCAAGAGCAAATGCAGGAAAAACCTATATTTGGAGAAACCAAACACCTGATGATTTTACCAGCTGGTTTGAACAACAATTTGGATTTCATCCCAGTCAGCTCCTGAGTTTGGTTTGTTCCACAAAGTTAGGTTTGGAAGAGGAATAGAGCCCTGGGGCCAGCCCTAGGCCCTAACAGGGAGAGGGGAATGAACCGTTCATTCTGAGTGACTTAACAATTACTAACCTAAATCACAGGTTGAGCATACATGGCAGGAAAGCTTTGCCACTTGCAGCCCCTGACAAGGTAAAAGGGGACTCCAGTGCTAGCACTGAGCTCAGGACCATTCCAATGTCATAGGAATAAAGAAGTAGGGAAAAAGGGGAAAACACAAAGTCTTACTGGTGAAGTCCAAACTGGCCACTGTGGCCCCATTTTGACCCTCCCTCAACTCACATGCACATGTGTATAGGAGGACTGACAATTAAACTCGCAAGCTCATCCTAGAAAAAAGTGCTACATACCTCATTGCTGAATATCACTATGGTCACCTTTAAAGTACTCCCCTTGGGAAGCTATGCACTGTCACCAGTGCCTAGTCCACCCTTCAAAGCAATTTTTTAATTTTTTCTGGAATGGCCATCAAAGTTGTTGTATTATCCTTGATGTCCTAAATGTCATCAAAATGTCTTTCAATATTTCCTTTATCTTCAGGTAAAGAAAGAAGTCATTGGGGGCCAGATCAGGTGAGTAGGGAGGGTCTTCTGATACAGTTATTTGTTTACTACCTAAAACCTCCCTCCCAGACAGTGCTGTGTGAGCTTGTGCATTGTCATGATGCAAGAGCCATGAATTGTTGGCAAAAAGTTCAGGTCATCTAACCTTTCCACACAGCCTTTTCAGCACTTCCAAAGAATAAACTTGGATAACTGTTTGTCCAGTTGGTGCAAATTCATACTGAATAATCCCTCTGATGTCAAAAAAGTTTAGCAACATTGTTGCAACAAGTTTGCGAACTTAATTGTCAGAACTCATACACATATATACACACATTCAGGCTCTGAAACCAGGAACAAGGAACCAGGAGGGAAGGAGGCAAGGATTTTCCACCCAGTAGAGATTTTATGATGGTACCTTGTTGGAGAGAATGGGATAGGGGATTCAGAGATTTTTTCATACTGAAAATGCTTCCACTCCACTTATCTGAAATCCCCAGGTCTAGGTCAGCCAAGGCTGCCTCCTCCAACTGCTAGGGCTGTAGTCACCTGAACAGTAGCTTCTTCTTGCTGATATTAGAGAGCAAGAGAGAGGGGGGGGGGATATTCACTTATCCAATTGCTTGAAAAGTTTAAAGTGCTGTATAAATGTCAGAAACATAATTTTTATACCGCACTGATTGGGATCTGCTTCTTGGACATAAGGTCAGTCCTAAATATAATTCTATTTCAAGTCAAATAACTGCACTAGTTAACCTTTGTTGTTGTTTTTTTCCGCTGATGTGAGGAAACTCTGTGGAGAAAACACTGTTTTCTACAAGTTAGCTGGAGTTATTTTTAACAGTTCCCAGATTGAACTGGAGATACTAGGATTTTGTCTCTGAAACAACCCTAAGAAATCATTTTAAAACTTCATCATGCTATGGATAGACAAGCTGAGGCATAGAGAGCAGACACATGAGATTAGAAAATAAATCAAGTCTAAATTCAGTGACTGAGACCCAGGTCTAACAACAAAAGGCATATTTTCGTAAAATTTGGACCTTTTCCATATCCAGTTTCCTCCCCAAGAATCTGGAAAGAAGAAGAGGATGGCTGGAAGGACAAATTCTCACACATGCATCCCACTTAAACAACTCAGAAATAACTCTGCCGGCCTCAGGGGGAACAACATAGCTTGATATAAGAGGCCCTGAATTAAAGGCAGATGGTGGAGGTATAAAAATTAAAGCAGTGATAATAGCTCAAACTATAACAGGTAATACTGATTTAGCACCTCAAGTCTTTTTTTATTATTATTAGTTTCAGGTGTACAAAACAATGTAACAGACATTTACACCCTTCACAAAGTGACAGTCCTCCCCAATCTACTACCCCTCTGATATTGTATATAGCTTTTACAATTCCATTGACTTTATTCCTTATGCTATACTCCACATCCCTCCCATGACATTCAATATTATTCAACTTCAGCTTCAGATGTACAGCACTATGGTCAGACATCTACACAGTACATAAAGTGGTCTACCTAATAAAACAAGTGCCCATCTGACCCCCTACAAAATCTTTACAACATTATTGATTATATTCCCCAAACTGTATTTCATATCCCCATGGCTATATTGTGATTACTAATTTGTACTTTCTAATACCTTTACCTTCTCCCCCATCTCCACCTCCTCCCACCTAGCAACCCTCAGTATATTTTCCCTCTATATTTCTGAGTCTATTTCTGTTTTGTTAGTACCTCAAGTCTTTACCCTGTAAAGACAAAATCTCTCATTTCATTCTTACATTCATCCTACAGGGTAGGTTGACATATCCCTATTTTATAGATGAGGGGACTGAAGTTTAACATGTTTGAGTGACTTGTCTAAGGGCACATAGCTAAGGAGTAAGTAGGGGTGCTGGCTTTGGAAACCAAGTGTGGCTGAACCCAATATCTGGGAGCTTAATTATTACAGTCTTCTGCACAGGAACTCAGCATCAAATGCTACCTCTATTTAAGAGCAATCTGATTCTACCTAAGGACCTCTTTTTCCTCTACTGAATTTCCATGTCATGGCTTCCTGTCTTGTATTCTTATTATTTCTGCCTATGTCTTATTTCCCTCATAGATTGTGAGCTTCCTGAGAATACTGGATGTTCCTATGTGTGTGCATGTGTGTGTGAGAGAGATCAGCACCTAACCCAGTGCCCAGCACATAGAAAGTACTTTGTTTGTTGATTTAACCAACTGTCAAGGATGTTAATAAAGATATTCAGGTTTGCAGAGCACTTATGAGAAAATGACAAGTCAAGTTCATATTCCTCTGTGTCTATGAGTTTGGAGTACAAGGCCATCTTTAGGCTCTAAATGAAGGCAGATTTCTAACATCAAGCTACCAGTGGTGGGAGCCTTTCAGATACCTCCTTCATTCCTCCATCCTATGGAAGCCCCCATCCTATCCTCACCTTCTCCTGGGGGAAATGGGACCTTCATTGAGTGGCTGTATGGCTTACAAAAACAGAGGGGCTGGCCTAATTCTAAACAGGAGGCTTCGGATCACCAAACCCTCACAGATCTCAATGGCAGGTATTGGTGACAGGGTAATTGCCCCATTTGTCATGTCAGCTGTCATTGTGGGTCAGAGCTGCAAAACTCCATAGAGAAATTGGCCCCTGATGTTATACTCACAGGGAAACTGAGGCCCAGAGAAGGGAAAGGATTGCCCCAGTGTCACATGCTCTTTATTTTATTTTTTACATGCTCTTTAAATGGCTATGCCAAGGCTGGATTTCTAAGCATCTTGTCGCTCAGCATTTCCACCCCACCACTCTGCCTCTTTAATCAAAATGGCTTGAATTGTTGTCATCCTACAGAGGAGTTTTTGCTTTAGTTCTCCTTAATGTAGATTTTTTAAATGGCCCAATTGTTTCGTTTTCCAGAGTGGGAAAATTGAGGCCTGGATAGAGAGCTCCTTCACATAAAACTCATCTTTAATAAAGAGGGAATTATTCTATGAAGAGGAGGAAGGAGGAGAGGGTTCTATAATAAATAAAACTACCACTTCTTCATGTTTTTTCTTGGTCCTCCCCAACATGAGTAGAAGTTTGAAGTGGGTCATGGCCCCCTAATAGGTCTAACGAAACATACTTCAAGATTGTACGAACCTCCCAGACTAATTACAGCTACCACCCTGTCTTGCTTACCAATGCTTTGGGGGTTTAAGACCTGCTTTCATTTCTACCACCAAGGGACCATCATGGTATTATTGAAATAACATTTTTTTTCACTCATCAGAAAGTCATTGAAGACCTCTACTGATAATAGTAAGATCTTAGTACTGACTCCAGGCAGAACCCATATTAAACCATGTGGCATTGAAGTCTATTTATCCTTTGTAAGCCTCAGTTACCTCAACTATCTCTTCATGATATTGCCCATTTACCCATTTACTTGTCCACTAATCTTCCATCTGTTTATCTACCCATCTTTGCATCCACATGTCCACGTGTCTGCCAATCTACTGCTTATCCAGGATAGGTTAAAGGGTTAAAAAATAACTTTAGAACCAAATTTCCTAGGTTTGAATCTTAGCTTCCTTATGTTCTGGCTGTGTGGCGTTAGGCAAGTTACTTAACCTCTCTGTCCCTTGGTTTTCTCATCTGGAAATTGGAGATGATAGTAATATCTACCTCATGTGGCTGACCTGAAAATTAAATGAGTTGCTCTGTTTAAAGCATTTTGAATGGTGCCTGACATATAATAAGCACTTAAAAATAAATGTTGGCTGTTACAGCTGCACACCCACAAGGTTCCAGGCACTTTGCTAGGCTTTGGGGATTCAAACTGAATAAGGTATGTCCCCTAGACTTCCAGAGTTTTGTGTAAAGAGAAAGGCAGATATGAAAATCAATGAATTACAATTCAGTGTGAAAAGTATCCTAATATATGTTTTTGCAAGGTACAGTAGTGGCAAGAGAAGTGAGGAACCAAGATTTGGGGGGCTGGAGTAGGGGTATGCCTAATAGAAAAGGCAACACTAAAGCTGGGTCTTAAAAGGCAAGGTAAAAAGGAGTGGTGTGAGAACACAGTGTCTGCAAAAATGCACAGAAACCCTAAAAGGTGTTCTGCATTTGGAATACTACAGCTCATTCAGTATGGATGGTGAGCCAGGCCTAGGCCAGAATGATAGGTCAGACCAGAAAAGGCCTCATAAGTCCTACTGAGGAGGTTGGCTTTTACCCTGACAGGAGTGGAAAAAGTATGGAAGCACATTTTTAGCAAGGTAAGGACAAAGTCAGACATTTTCTTGAGGACAGGTGCTCTAGGCATTGGATCTAGACTGTGGAGTGGGAACAGGGGAAGAAGAGTCTTAAGAGATAGTGAGGGTCTGAATGGATAGGGAAATGGAAGAAGCCCAGGCAAGTGTAGCCAGCCTCAGAACAGTACATTCAAATAAAACCCTGCACCAGAACATAAAAACATAAAGCAACTCAGAACAGACCAGCCCCAGATGAAGTGGGTATGGAGATCCTAAGGGACCTCTGAGTAAGCTCCACTAAACTCCAAGAGTTCAAAAGCTCTGAGCTTTTTTTTGGACACAAGATCTAATGAAAGGTGACACTTCAGCCAAGTAGATATGCTTAGACTTGTGTATTCGGAGCAACACTCTACATAAGGCCATGCACATGACTCATTTCCACACTCCAGGTTAATCTTAGTTTGTACAGTGTGATGTACATTGGCTTTTTAAAGTTCTTTTACTCGACAGGCTAATTAAACATGTGCCACATACCAGGCACTGCATGGGGTGCTGGGACTTGAGATCGATGCAATACCCATTCAATCCCAGGAGTTCACAGTGTACCTCCATCACATGCTGAGCACCATGGGTCCGAGCAGAGGCATGATTTGAAAACACTGGGAGAGCAGGGACTTCTGTGTCTGTCATGCCAAGAACATAGAGGGTGCCCGAAAAGTATTTTGAATGAATGACCAAGAACAAGATTCAAATGAAATTTTTAAAACTGTGGTTTCTGCCCACAGAAATCTTATTGTGTAATTGAACAAATATTACATGCAATAAATACTTAATGGTTACCAAAGGTGATTAACAAACCAATTGACGACCATCTCTAATAGATTCTAAGCACTTTTATAGCTATCTCTTTCGTTCTCATCACAGTCATGAGCTAAGGAGGGACAGGAATTTTTCTCTCTGGGACAAAGGTGAAGAAATTTAGACCTAGAGACACGTAGGTCAGAAGAGATTTCAGAGGTTATTTCATTTAACATCTAACCTTGTCCCAAACGATGTCCTTCCTTTATCTCATCCCACAACTATTGGCAAATCCTGAAAGAAAACAAGGTGGGGAAATTGAGACCTAGAGACATGTAGAGTCAGATGGGATTTTAGAGGTTATCTTCTGCAAACTCTGTGTCCCAAAGAATGTCCTTTCATTACCTCACTCCACAGCTATTAACAAAACCTCTCATTCCACAATGAGGCATCCAGAATTCTCTCCACAGCATCTCTGACAGGTGATCATTCAGCCCCTCATAGATACATACAAGTTTTATTCACACCAGCCTGACTGCTGGTCCTTTGTTAGACACCTTGACTTAGTAGACAAGTTCTCATTAGATGGGGTTGAAATGTTTCTGTAATAGCTTGCCCTCAGTTCTGCTCTCTGGGAGTGAGACAAATGTGTCCTCTCCCTCTTCCATATGCCAGCCATTATAGAAATAAAGGGACATGTCCAAGGCCACTTGGAGGTTCTTCTATATTTCCACCACCCACCTTGTAATCTTTTTTTTTTCGGGGGAAGATCTTTTTTTTTTTCTCATGTCTGCAGAGTTCACACAACTTGGAAGGAGTGAGCCTTGAGGTCTGGCTGGTTTCACAGATACTAACATTTTCATGTAAATTCTGACACCCACACACAATGTACACAGTATTTTTGCAATCATTTACAGAATATGTATAAAAACAAAATTATGGGGCCAGCCAAGTGGCGCATTGGTTAAGAGTTGACTTGGGACGCCAGCTCTGAGCAGCAGGGCCCCGGTTTGGATCCCACATTAGGGCCAGTGACACTGCGCCCTCTACAGCTAAGATGGTGAACAACAGCTCGACCTGGAGCTGGGCTGCCGTGAGTCGCCGGTGACCATGTAGGCTGCAGTGGAGCTGCAGTGGGCTACCGTGAGTGGCCGGCAGCCGGCATGAGCTGCCAAGAGCCACCGTGAGTGGCCGTCCAGTGGCGGCAACTGATCTGCCTCACCGGGAAGAGCACAATGATAATACCAATATGGGCCAGTGAAGCGACGTCCTCCACAACTAGACTGAAGAACAAAAAAGGACCACAACTTGTCTGTTCCCCTTCCCCGATTCCCCAATAAAATCTTTTAAAAAATTATGTTTTCTTCTTAAATGCATGTGTAATTTTTATGACATGCAGATGACTACAAATAGTCACATATTAGTCATGTGTATAAGTATATTAGGCTCAGGCAAAGTTACATAGTTTGTTAGTCAAAGAAAAAAACTTCAAATAAGCCAAAATTTGTTGATATGTTAATTTGGCAATCGTACTGTTTATATTTTTCCTTCATTTTTTCTTTTTACTATGTCAATTTTTGTATTAGTTTCAAGTTTACAAAACAATGTAATACTTATACATTTCACCCCTCACAAAGTGATAACTCCCCTCCCCCAATCTATTGCCCATCTGACGTCATATATATCTATTACAATTCCGTTAACTCTATTCCCTATACTATACTCCATATCACGTGACATTATACATATATATATATATACCTTTCAACCAACATCTCCCCATTTCCCCCACCCCCTAGCCCCTCTTGTTCATTTTTCTATTGAATACTTAAATGTTATTAGACTGAATCCATTGAAAGAAAAAAAATACAGAAGAGGCATATTCTGTTTCCAGAGAGCCAAATTTTCTTCCTTGTCATGGTGTTTTGCTCAATGTGTGTGTGTATATGTGTGTGTGTGTGTATGTCTGTGTGTGTGTATGTCTGTGTGTGTGTGTGTGTGTATTTTGACTCAGAGTACCTAAGCAGTAAGTGTGCATAGATGGACCCACCCTCCAGACTTACTGCTCAAATGGTAGGGCAGGGAAAGAGGATGAAAAAGAACAAGATAGGGACACTTCTTCACCATCCATGTATTTGAATCATTTAGAATATCCTGAGAAGTTTAATCCATAAGCCCAGAATTAGTGTTAAGTTTGCGACTTGTAAAAAAGAACAACAGGTGGGATGCTTGCTAAAACCAGTTGTGAAAAAAGGGCTGAAAGGACTGTCTCAGTACAATATGTGCTGTCAGGCTTTTAAAAAATTTAAAAACAATGATAACAGATAAATTTATCATGAAATGATTTCCTTAGAAAATGACCACTCAGGTGACTAATATCACACAACAATGTCAGATCATCTTCGTTTTTGCATTAAAAATAAAAATATTTTTTACAGTACAACTAATTCACCGGGAAATGCAGAATAGCTGTGGTCCTGGTCAGGTATTTTAAAAGAATAGCTTGAGAGGTGTGTGTGTACAGAAGCTACCAAAGCCTATGGCAATAGGGAGTTTAGAAACATATCGATTGCAGTTTCTCCTCAAACCTTGTGGAAGGGGTATGTATACTTCTCAGGGCACAAATCTAACAGTCAAACAGTCTCTATGGATTTGGACCCTGTAGCAGCACACGACAGCATCTGCTCAAGGGCACATCACCTGCAGCCCCCAGGCCAGGCAGTCCCTGGGGGGAGAGTCGGGCTGTTACTTGGCCTGAGCAGCAGAGGGGGCTTGTGCGGCTGCACAGCTCCTCTTCTTGGCAACACAAGCGGAGGTTTCAGCAGCGCCCTTCGCGATCTTGCGCGCTTCTCCTTCGGGGCTCTGGCCCCGGGCGTCAGGCAGCTGCCGCGGGCAGAGGCGCAGGTCGTTGGGGCGGCAGGACCCATAACGCGTTGGCGCCTTCTGCTGCAGGACTCCGGCGTCGCGCGCGCTCTCCTTGCCCAGAGCTTTCAGCTCTTCCGAGATGCCGGGTGAGGATGTAGGACCAGGAGCAGTACCT
>NW_017731604.1:1454631-1462049 GCF_001890085.2 Hipposideros armiger | reverse complement strand
GGCAGGTGGCCACTCGGGCCCTGGGCGGCTGTGAAGCCATCGCGGCTGCCTGCACCCTCACTCTCGCCGACGTGGTCCTCAGCGCTCCTGGGGCGGCGAGCTCCACCCTCTGGCCGTCGCCCGCGCTGCGTTGGCACCTGTGAGGGCCGTTCCGAGTGACGGAGGTCTGCTGCACGAACGCATCTTCCTGGGTATGACTCCTGTGATGAAACCATATCCGTTCTTCACATTGAACCCCTGGACGTAGCCAAGCACCCTCTGGGCGATGACCTTTCCCTCAGCGCTTGCTGCCTTGACAGCCTCGGGGATCACATCCCCTCTGAGATTGCTGGTGACAAGGGCCCAGGGACAATTTCCGCCTCCCAAGTCCAACAGATCTTTCCGCGCGGCTTGGGGGGAGACTGAGGCTGCCGCCTCCATGAGGGTGGCCTCTCCTGCCTCACTCATGAGGACTTCCTTTCTCAGAGAAATTTCAGGAACCTCTGACCCCCTCAGGGGCTGGGAATTGGGGGGAGGGTCTGTCTAGAGGTGGGAGCCTTACTTCAGGAGGGTCCCGGGACAGGGCCAAGGACTCTCTGGCTTTGCTCTGAGACTCTTGGGAGAAAGAGGTCTGTGGCTTCTCCTGGAGAACGGGATGTGGATGAAACTGGCTGCTGTGGTGACGTCTCAATGGTTGTCCTAGGCTGCGCTCTAGGGAGGGGCCGATGGGCTCTGTCATGTGCTGCTGGTGCCATGTCACAGCGCATCCTGGTCCCTTCTGGAGAAGGGGCCCACATGAAGCCCTACGGAGTGGTCTCCTTGAAGTCCCTCTTGCTTGTTTGAGTGGATGTACAGAGAGGACCCACCTTCCATCCATCCCTGTGCCTTCTTTGGGAAGATTCACAGTCTTCTGAGGGCACACTCTAAATACTCTCTCACCAAACCCTATTCCTCTTCCAACTCCTTGTGTGTCCTCTATGGGAGTGAGGCACTTTGTGTATCTTGAGAAAAATGACAACCCATGAAGTTAAGACCCAATCAAAGAAGCCCACAGGGTTTTGTTTTGTTTTGTTATGTTTTTGTTTTCTGCAGAGGGACATAGGAAGTCTGCCAGGGCTAGAATGCTAGTAGTGAGAGGACACTAAACTGGCACAGGTTCATCTAGACTAGTGTTAGGTTTGTAAAGTAGGGGAGCTGAGTGGGAACACTTTTGTAACTAGAATATTCTGAAAACCCTGTTGAACTCTCTCTTCTTACCTACGTAAAGCAAATGATCCAGCAGAGTACAACAGAGCTCAGGCCATTGGCCCTCCTGTTGAACTGCAGACCCAAACTTTTATTTATTTTTCAAATAGCTTATGAGTCTGTGATGTTCATCCTAAATTGGGGTACTGATTTAATTGTATAGAAACCCTAAGAATTCAGCATAGCTTCACTGCTGAGACTGTGCTAAGGAAAAGCTCGGTCTCTGAAATATAGCCCTTCCAAAGTGATGACAGAGCATGCCAAAATAGTGGATTGTAACTGGTCAGAATACTCGGTTTTCATTTGTTCATAAGCAAAATAAGCCAAGGTGACCTTCCATTTGAGAGTGCACAGAAACCTCTCACGTGTTGTGCATTTGATCCTTGCCACAACCCACTCCATAAGGAAGTGGGACACGTGCTGGTTTTACTCCAGTTTGACAGACGAGAGAACCCGGGCCCAGAGATAGGCAGTTGCTTGCTGACATTCACATATTTAGTATGGGGTGAACCCTTAAATCTCATGTTAGATAAACTTCACCCCAGGTCCGGGTCTCTTTCCAAAACACCTCACTGGCCTCCATGTACATACAGTTCTGTCACCTGTTTCATCTGATGTTAGAGGTCAGCGACGGCTTTCAGGGAGGTGATGGTCTCACGCAACCCAGGAGAGAACCCAAGAAACACCTCTCCATGGTTGAACTGTCTGCCTGTGACCCAGCTACCTATCCTGGCAATCTCCAGGGACACAACTGGCCTTTGTATCAGTGAATCAGGACCCCCTGCCTGCCACACTTAAGAACCTTCTGCTTGCAGCCGACTACAGAAAGCGAATCCTACTTTCTGTAGATTCAGGAGCTATTTCTTCAGCATACTGGTGCAATACTAAATGGGAGAAGGGGTGTTGATTTTTTTTTATTTCATTCTTCAAGAAAACACTTCGTCAGGCATCATCTCTTACAGTTTTTATGTGTGAGGGAGCAGCAGGCTACTGTCAGTATCTTCACATGACAGAAAGTAAGCCTGGCCAGCAGAGCAGGGAGCAGTTATCTACCCTAACCAAAGCGACCCACGTAGTAGGTGCACACTAGGATAATACCTATGGGCCTTTGGGCCCTCTGGTTCCTAGTCTAGTGTGCCCTCCATGCCCACGTAGGGCCACTTCTATGATGCTGTGAACAGTTCTTTCTTTCCTGTTGCGATAACTCTCCTTTTGCCTCCCACATTTGCCATGCCCATTCCCATTTCTGTGCCTGTGTTGACTTCTTCCACATTCTCGTTGGAATACTTTTTCTCCTCTCCTCTGTCTGCATAAAACTTACACGCCCTTCTGGTCCCAGTTTTGTAATCACCTCCCAGCCCCATTCCAAATGCACCAGTCCACCTCGATCTCTTTCTTCTCAGAAACCTAGTTGCACTTATAGCCTGACAATTAATGGGTACTCTACTTTCTTACGATGTGTAAGGTTTTCTGTCTCACTGTTTTCCAAACTGGATTTTAAGGTCACTAATGAGTGAACACTTTAGGTTTCTTCTCTCAATTTCCTCTCTTGGTTACCTGACGCCTGGAACACTGCTGGCTGTATAAAGGGCCATCACACCTGTGCTTGTGGATGAAACCTATGCCTTTTCCCCCACTCCAACTGGCTACATCCTTGAATTCCCTATAGTCACTAAGCACAGTCCCAAGCACAAAGAAGATGGTAACAAGTTTCCCTGAGTTGGGCTGAATATGTCCTCTTGAATCTCCTATTGCTGTTTTCATGATACACAGGTAAGTGCTATGGAGCCCTCACGGAGACCTGTTAAACTTTCCTGGTTTGTATGTATTTTATGGAAGAAGAAAGGCTTTGTGGAAAAAAAATATTATGATATTCATTATTAGTTCAAGCTTAAGGTTTAATTGGTGAGGCCATTGCTTATTTTTATTGAAACCATCAGGTTCTGTATATCTCTTTCTTTTTTCAGTATTTTGCCTATCTCTCCTTCCAGACAGTGTAGCATATTGTTTAATTCCTACTAATGACATGGAGGTTAGTTACCATTAAGGTATACTGTCTGATCTATGGGCTTTCATTAGAAATAAAACCTCTGTGTGCTAATTCAGCCACAAAAAGGTGCTGAACCCAAGACAGAAGAGTCTATCCATGATGACAGGTAATATTGGGTTGTTGGAAAAGTCATGACGTATTTTGTCTATGTTTTTCAAAGGTCATTTATTTATATACAGAACAAAGATCAGTCATTGATATGTTGCCCATTTTGTTTGATAACCTTTTGCCATCTTTCAGTGAGCTTTATAATTCCTCATTCATAGAAGGATGTGTCTTTATTTGAGATAAACTGAACAAGGTGCTGATTTATAGCCTCATCTGAATTGAACATTATGACATGCAAAGACTTTTGAAGAGAGCAAAACAAGCGGAAGTCGGATGGCGCAAGGTCGGGCGATATGGTGGGTGTGACAACACATCCCATCCAAGCTCCAATAATTTTTGGTGGGTGATCAAACTTGTGTGTGGTCTCGCATTCTTGTGATGGAACACAACTCCTTTACAATTAACAAGCTCTGGACGTTTCTGGATGATGGATTCGTTCAAAATGTCCAATTGCTGTCAGTACACATTTGAATTGATTTTTTGGTTCCTTGGTAGGAGCTTGAAAAACACGACACCTTTAAAATCCCACCACACTGAGAGCATAACCTTCCTCTGATGAATGTCTGCTTTCGATGTCGTTTGAGGCGAATCATCATGTTGGGATCAAGACTGTTTGTGCACCACATTGTTGTAAACAATCCACTTCGAATCACTAGTTATCAGTCACTTCAAAAAAGGATCGTTTTCCTCACATTTAATGAGCATATTGCAGATGTTTATACGTGCCATCAAATGAACTTCTTTGAGTTCATGCGGAACCCAAATATCGAGTTTACTTACGTATCCCAGCTTCTTCAGGTTGTTGTGACGCTTGAATGATGGATGTTCCATGTTTCTGCAATCTCTCGTGTTGTGTTACGTGGGTTTGACTGGATCAATGCCTTGATTTTGTCGTCATCAACCTCGGTGGGCCTCCCTGACCGAGGAGCATCGTTGAGATAAAAAACACCAGCACGGAATTTCGTGAACCATCATTGGCATGGACATTCTTGTAGAGCATTGTCACCGTAAACTTTATGCAACTTTTCACAAGCTTGATGCGCATTCTTCCCTTTATGGAAGTAAAAACAGTAAAATATGGCAAAAATGCACAGTTTGGTCTTCCATCTTCAAGTTGTTGTAAAATCTCCAAAACTCAACCAAATTGTTCAATTTTTTTTAGAATGAAGCTAGACCTGTCAGCTGTCAAATGACATAGCAATAACATAGATGCAAATGACTCTAATACTTCCAAAAATGAACTAGTTGCAAACATGTGTCATGGCTTTTCCAGCAACCCAATAACATTATCTAAGCTAAGGAGTAAAGAAGTTGTCAGCCTGATGAGGGTAGGAAAATACTACAGGCCGCCTTTTCTTACCAACTCACTGGCAGTTTCTGTTTGAAAGGTCAATAAGCCAAATGGAAAGGAGAACCTTATCTGCCCTCCCCCTTCTGGAACCACAGCATCAATTCCAGCATCTCTTGAGTACCACTTACTGTCCAAGGCAACAGAAAGCTAACATACTTGTATATAATGCATGCAGAAATAATAAAGGGAATCTAGAAAATGGCACTGAGAATGCCTACCCTTGCCCACACCATGCAAATAACACATCCTAAAAGCCAGGGTGACTCCAGGGATGCTATGGATGTCAATAAGTGATTTAAGATATGGGTATTGTTGCCATCTTCAGTGCACTGTCTGATGATGTTTTGGGAGCGAAAAGTCATTAAAAAAGCCAGGAATCTTAATTCTGAAGGTCTGGTTTGACTCCTGGAATGGCCAAATACTGTCTGTTAAGCTTTGAGCAAACCACATCAACTTTCTGAGATGCAGTGTTCTCACATGTACAAAGGACATATAAATGCTTTCCCTGTCTGGTTTGTAGGGTTGTGGTGGCAATTACATAGGGTACTTTATGTGAAAAAATATATGTAAACCAGGTACTGTGAACATTTTGCCATACAATAAATAATATGTGTGTTGGAATGAAAAGAGAAAAGTTGAGAATGCAAGAGAAAGAAGGACTGAAAGAAAGAGTGGTGGTTAATATTATGAGTCAATTAATTTTATATGGTCAAAATATTATTATGGATGATTATGTGTGGGTGCTTATGGATGACAAAACTTTAAATCTGTGGACTTTAAGTAAAGCAAATTGTCCTCTATAATGAGGGTGGGCCTTATCCAATCAAGTGAAGCCAGAATAGAACAAAAAAAGACCGCCCCCAAGAGAGAGGGAATTCTGCAGCAGATGGCCCTCAGACTTGATCTGCAATAGAAACTCTTCTCTGGGTCTCTGGCTTGCTGGCCATCTAACTTGAACTGCAGGCTTGGCTCTCCCTCAGGTCACTAGCCTGTGAGCACATCCTGTAGATTTTGGATTTGCCAGTCTCCATAATCACATGATCCAGTTCCTTGAAATAAATCTCTCCCTCTCTCTCTCTCTCTCTCTCTCTCTCTCTCTCTCTCTCTCTCCACACACACACACACACACACACACACACACACACACAGAGGTACCACTGAGTTGGGAAACCTAAAGGCAGTGGTTGTAAATTGTATCCCCAGGTGGCAGGGGCCACATGGCCTCACTCAACCTCCAAAGGTAAAGTGGGTGTGGTTACCATAATGGACAGCAGAGTGAAAGCAGCAATCAGAATAGTCTGACTCCCAGAGACCTATGGAGTCGGCTAGTCTATCATCATGTTCCTAGAAGAGAAATATATAAGAAGTCTACCAAATTCTTCCTTGATCTGCATAACCAGGAAAATTCTAGGTCAAGTGAATGAAAGTCCAACTTGGAAAAAAATTAACAGAATATTGTAGACCCTGACTCAATTCCCAGACTTGAGCCAGTTTATAAACCCCAAACCTCTGGAATGTAGGGGAGGCTGGGTCCCTTTGAGGGAGGCTTTTTGAAGGTTCATTTACAGCACCAGCTAGGTGGCAATACCTTTCAGGCCTGGAGTGAGGTTCTCCACAAGGCTGTATGTACTCTGATTCCTCATCCAGTATATGGTGCTGTTTCTGCCATAGCTAGGGTTCACAGGTCCAGTAATCAAGGGGTGGAAATGGGCATGGGACCACTCACTGTCACACCTAATGACCCACTAGCACAAAGTTGGCTTCCTGTCCCTACTACCTTTTACCCTGTGGGGCTACATAGAGGTCTCAAGTCTAAAGGGAAGAATGGTTCCACAAGGAAACACAACATTGGTTCCAGTGAATTGAAAATTAATCCTGCCACCGGCCACTTTGGGCTTCTCATGCCTCTTAATCAACAGATAAAGAAGGGAGTAACTGTGCTGTCTGAGATTATTGATCCTGATCACCAAGGGGAAATAGGACTGCCAGTCCACAATAGAGGTATGGCAGAGTGTGTCTGGAATAGAGACCCCTTAAGTCACACCTTAGTCATAACATGCCCTGGGATTAAATAAGAATCCAATTCAGGCCGCACTTCTAATGGTCCTGACCCTTCAGGAATGAAGGACTGGGGCACCTTACCAGATAAAGAACCATGACCAGCTCAGGTGCTTGCTGAGGGCAAAGGATGATAATAGATAGTAGAAGAAGGTAGGTATAAATACCAGCTATGAAGACATGACCAGCTACAAAATGGAGGATTTTAATTGTTATATTTCTTCCTTGCTTTATCATGAATATGATCCTATATCTATACCTGTCTGTCTATGTAATAACTTTTTCTTCCCTCTGTTATCCTCCTACCTTGTCATAAAATATATATTGATTTAGTATCATATTATTTAAACGTTGTTAAAATTGTATCATAGTAGTTAATTTAGGGAATATCAAGGAGAGGGTAAACATCACCCAAGGGCTTTGCATCCTCTTTCAGTGTGAAAGGGTTAGGGTGTTTTAATTTGTACACATGATAATTGTAGCATCATAGGTGGAAATATGACTTTTCATTGTCTTTATTTGGAGAGTAAGTACAGTTTAAGGAGCTGCATATGGGTACCATGATGACAGGGTGTGAACTTGTGATGGTACAATTGAATAGCCACCATGTATATAAAGTCAATAAGG
>NW_017731604.1:1434303-1451916 GCF_001890085.2 Hipposideros armiger | reverse complement strand
CTTCCCTATGACACTTGGCCTTCATATCAGACTTCATGTCACTTTTTCAGAGAGGCCTTCATGACTACCCAATCTAAAGTAGAAATCCAGGCACTGTTTTAACTTTCTGGTCAGCAGTGATCATTAGCTATTTTGTTTTGTTTGTTGTCCTCCCACCATCACCCCTAAAAGGTAAGCCTCATGAGAGAAAGGACCTTGCTTTGTCTGATCTGTGTTCCATTTTATGGGTAGTTAATGTATTTTGCTGTCACGTACTTTAAGATTTCAGGCTTTTGAAATTTTCTTTTGTGTTAAACTTGCAACAGAGTGTTGGAATCCTTAATTCATTTTTTAAAAAGCCCTTTATCAAAAAAAGATACCATATCCCCCAGGCTAGGGCAGTATGTATCACATAGTTTGAATGAATGAATGAAAAGGCTGAATGGTAATATAAGGAATATTGCCAAGGTGACTTCAACATTGGGAGGTTAGTTTGACTAGATCAATTTTAAGGTCCTTTCATCTCTAAATACCAAGGGATTAGAGCTTACGACATTTGCAAGGCTGCAGTGTGGGCCCAGAGTTGCTCTACAGAAATAATTCTCAAAGTGTCCCCAGATCAGGATCATCAGCACCACCTGGAGACTGGTTACGAATGTAAATTCTCAAGCCCTGCCCACACCTACTGAACCAGTAACTTTGGTGGAAGAGCCTGGCAATCTGTTTTAACGAGCCCTCCAGATGTTTCTGATGCATACTCAAAATTGAGAACCACTGATCTTGGGAAAACCCAACACATAGTACCAGGCTGGGCACATCTGAGAAGTCACCCCTACTCCCATGACTTCAAAAGCCACCTCTTAATTTCCTGCAGAGACCCTCTCCCAGGCTCTTGGTGTCAGTTTACATTAAAATAGTATAAATCATAACATATCATTCTTCCTAATCCTGACTCTCTTCCCTGAATCAAATTTTGTCATTTACACAGAATCCCCTGGACTCAAAATTGCCCAATCCTTTTAAAGACCTCTCTACCAAGCAGTCACCAAATCCTACTAATTTTTTGGACAGCATCTTCCGTAGTTTTCTTTCTTCATCATCTCCACTGCTTACCCCCTCTCCTTCTCTCCCCTGGGCCCTCATGGCCTCATCCTAGCTAGACTAGTTCCCAGGTGATCTTTCTGCCTCTAGCTTCTCCCGGGAACATGCAGGCTGAGCTGACCTACAGAACTTCGGTAACAGGAGCTCCCCTTCACTCTCTCTCCCCCATATAGTGTGGCAGTGTAGTATAGAATCGAAGGGCATGGATTCTTGAAGGTAGGCTGCCTGGATTAAAAAACTGATCTCACGTCTTCCTAGCTCTGTGATCTTGAGCATGAGCATATTACTTGAACTCTCTGTGACTCTGATTTCCCATATGTAAAATGGGGAACATGGTCAGAGTTTTTCTTTTTTTCATGGAGTTGTGATAAAAATTAAATGAATTACTGTATGTAAAGTACTTAAAATGATGCCTTGCTCATGGTAAATACTGTATATGTGTTTGTTATTATTAGTAGTAACAGCACTCAGTCTTCAAACCCAGATCAATCCTTGTCTTCTCTTCAAAGACATCCTTGACACCTGGAAGAAATTGTTCTCTCTTCTATTATCCTATAACTTCTTATCTCAGAGTGACAGAAAATTAAGGCCCAAAGAGGGTCTGGGACTTGTACAAGGTCATCCTGAAGCACTGGTGGAGTTAAGACTACACTTAGATTTCCTGGATCTTCACCACCTTCACATGCTCTGAATCCTTCCTCTCAATTCCTTTCAATCTTACAGAAACATAAAATTGTCAGGGGCCTCAGAGTAGTCAGAAAATAAATGTTTCAAAACAGCTTTTAAGGTGACATCAGTATTCTGTGTCAGAAAGATGGAGGCACATGGTGTAGGGGTTGGGAAAAAGACCATGTGTGAGGAACGTGAGCACTAAATGTCTGAGGATGGCACAGAAATCCAGATCTAGGTCACACTTAGGCTCGGGCGCATCTATTCTCTTCATCCAGAAATCCCAGCCTTGGCCAATCAAGTGATAGGGAGACAGCCATTTCTCAAGGAGGCTAAGACTCTATCATCAATGTGGGGGTACAGGAGAAAGGGAGAGAAAAAAAGGAGACTACAGTGGTGGGGGAGGGGACTAGGCATATGTAATTTAAAGGGATTCAGTATGGTTTGAGAGCCCTGAGGCATTGAGTAGGCACTGGGAGAGAAAGTCATAAAGATGACTAACCATTGGCTTGGCTCTATGACATAGCAGGCTCCTCCTGCTTTTTTTACAGGTCCAAGAAGCCATTAAAATGTGGGCAGGACCAGTTCTGACAAGCTGGAGCAGGATCTAAAAAGAGATTTGGAGAGATTGTGGCTTCCCAGACAGTGGCTTCCCTGGCAAACAAGACTTAGTCCAGGCTGTCAGAAATTAGGATACACCAGGATCTGGCATGCATAAGTTCAGTTGCCAAGAAAGGCAAGCTTCCCCTGCAAAAATGAATGCATTAGGGAAACTGAGGACATGTTAATCAAGTAGGTTTACTCAGGGACAAAAAAAAAGCCAAGTGGATGAGATGGAGTCACAGAGTCTTAGAACAGAAAGTCTCTCCTCTCCTTCATTACTCAGTTAAAAAACAGGTCCCCAAAAGAGAAGGGACATACTATGGTCACACAGTGCAAATGGCAGAAATCAGGCTTTGCATTTTCTGCCCTGGATCTGTCCTGGATGCAAAACCAGCAGTCTCCCTGCCCTGAACTGAAGCCAGATTGAGGCTTGGAGATCCTAATTTCCAATCAAGTCACTGTTTTTTACTAAACTTCTGAGACATGTAATTGATATCTATCTATCATCTATCTATCTATCTATCTATCTATCTATCTATATAAAGATTTTATTGGGGAATTGGGGGAGGGAACAGCATTGGGGAATCAGAGAAGGGGAACAGACAAGTTGCTGTCCTTTTTGTTCTTCAGTCTAGTTGTGGAGGACATCGTTTCACTGGCCCATGTTGGTATTGTGATCATTGCGCTCTTCCCGGCTGAGGCAGATCGGTCACTGGCCATTGGACAGCCGCTCACGCTGGCTGCTGGCCACTCACGGTAGCTCACAGCAGCCCACTGCAGCCCCACTGCATCCTACACCGTCGCCGGTGACACACAGCAGCCCAGCTCCAGGTCAAGCTGTTGTTCACCATCTTAGCTGTAGAAGGCGCAGCTTCACTGGCCCATGTGGGATCCGAATCAGTGGCCCTGCTGCTCAGAGCTCGCACTTCCAAGCCAACTCTTAACCAACAAGCCACTCAGCCAGCCCTGCATATTCAGCTTTAATTACCCCCTTGAAATAAAAAGGACATTGAAGAAAACTAATGTTGCCAATATGACTGAGTCTCTCTCTCTCTCTCTCCCTCCCTCCCTCCCTCTCCTTCTTCTTCTCCCTCTCCCTCTCACTCTTTTTCTCTCTTTCTGTTTTTCTCTCTCTTTCTTTGTCCCTTTCAGAACCACTATGGCAATCAAATAGTTATGTTAGCAAAAACATCCCCTCTTCCAACATACACAGAACCCTATCCTCTTGTTTCTGTAAAATGTATAGTAACAAATATTCATTGAACACTTAGTCTGCAAAAGACATTGTTCTGAATTCTTTACACATATTAATCCATTTACTCTTTATAGCAATCGTTTAAGGCAGGTGCTATTGTTATCATCCTAACTTTAAAGCAGATGCTATTATTATCATCTCAAAAGAAGAGGGAAATGAAACAGTTATGTGACTTGTCCAATTTCACATATCCAGTAATTAGCAGAACCAGGATTTGAACTTGTTAAGGCTGGGTCTAGAGTTTAGCCTCGAAAAGCACCAGTCGCACAATTCTCCATGTTAGTACTGAGTCCATGGACAGGAGATAGCCCCAAATACATCAGAGGACAGGTGCGTGATGGAGGGAGGGACAGAAGCAGCTAAATTACAGTGTACCTACTCTGTACCGAGCACCAGGCTTTGTATTTTCTGAAGCTGGGCTTCAGCCCTGGGTCTGTTTTGGATGCAAAACCAGCATTGTCTCCATGCACTAAACTGAAGCCTGTCATGGCCCAGCTCTGCCACTGGAACAATCCCAGCTGACATATGTCGAGCACGTGCTGTGTGATAGGTACAAAGTTAACTACTCTCCATGTATTACTTCATTTAATCTCTGAGGAAGGTATGATCATTAGCGTCAATAAAAAACTGCAACAACCTATTCAAGGATATAAGTGTCATAGCTGGCTTCCAGTTAGGCTGCCTCCAGAATTTATGAGCATTAGTCTAGAAGCACATTGCCTGAATAGAAACTCAAGCTACCTAAGGCCAGCAACTCCCCATCTCAGTGCCTTACCCTCTTCCTCTATACAATGGGGCTAATGTCCGTACCTGCCCCTTAGGTTGTTGTGAAGATTACATGAATAAGTGCAGTTAAACTGCCAAGCACACAGATAGCTCTCAAAAAAAGGAGTAGTTTTAATATTATATACCCTTCAGACACTAGTCATGTGGCCTTCAGTGAGTTTGGCAGCAAATACCAGTGGGATTTCCTAGAGTGAAGGTCAGCATAGTCCATCACACTGCCCCCTCATTTAGGGGTCTGCAGCTGAGAAACTAAAAATGGAGGATGTCTCTAACAACTAGTGTGCTTTTGCCTCTGCTACTCTTCTGCATAGCTAGTGTGTCATGTTATCTACCAGGAGCAGAGATACTCTCTGTTCACACAGGATTTGCTGAGTGCAACCTCCTCCTGTGTTAAGCTGGGTACTCCCCACTGCCAGAGCTGATAGAAAGAGGCTTTGATGTGCCTATTCCAGCTGGCCTACTAACCTGTGATCCCCTTCTTATTTCCCCAGCTACCCATAAGTGCCACATGTTGTATTTATTATCATTGGGAAAGGTAGGATTTTAGCAAGCCTCAGATTCACCATAGCATGATTGGCAAGATGAAGGAGATAAAAGACAGAAAATAGTCACAATGTTTTGATGCTATACAATGAAGGTCGTTATGAAAAGTGGGAAGAGCATTGAAAGGGAAATCAAGAAGCCTAGGCTGCATTCTAGTGTTTGGTTGGAGAGCAGGTCCATACCAACTGCCTGCTATTTATTGAGGGCTTGTCGTGTATTATATCTACCACTGCAGTAGAGCTTTCCCTAAATTAGACCACTCAATTCTCACAACCACCTTCTAAAGCAGGTATTATTAATGTGACCTCCCCTTCCATTTTACAGAAGAGGAAACTGAAACTCCAAAACAAGATATAATTTGTCTAAATCCACACAGCTGGAAAGTGGGCAGAACTGGAACTCAAACTCAAACAGTGTGACTCCAGGGCTTCTTGAGTTAAACCACCTCTACTTCACATTGCAGCTTGGGGCTTCACCTTCCCTACTTGTAAAATGGAAGTCACTCTCCAGTTTTGAAGTGGTATGACTTTATTTATACCCTGGAATGGGTGCCTGAGGCAGTAGTCTTAAAAGCTGGGAGTGATCTACTGTCTCCTTGTGCAGGGTTGAATGAGGAGACAGTGGAAGGCAGGAGAGCCTGACAACATTGCATCCTTGGAATCTCTTCCCACCTGAGAAACTTGGAATTTATTAGACATCAGCATATTTGTGCCAATGGTCCCCTTTCTCTGTCCCTCCTCCCACAACAGGATAACTCAGAAAGAAGGATAAGCAAAGCCACCTGGCAGGTTTAACTGGCCCCAGAACAAAAGCCAACCTGTCTAGCCAAGTGAGCCCCCCAACCTGGCTGAGTACACAAGAAGGCTTTGTTTCTTCTCTACTTCTGAGTAACAGGGGGAGCAGAACAGATTGGTCTGAACTCAATTTTTAAGGAAAAGGTTTTTAAGAGTAAAATTGAAGTCAGATGAAGCTGTTTGGTTTCCACATTATAGTCTCTGACATTTTCCAAACACATCATATTTTCTAAGTGATTTTCCACACATTCTCTTTGCTCTCTCACAGTAAACCTAGATACTAAGGATGCAACAAGGAAAGGGTGAATAACATACATTTTATTGATTAATGAGGAAGCTGAGGCCCAGAGAAGTGAAGGGCAGGACCTAGGACACACATTCAGGGACACATAGGCCTAGGAGGACCAGAAAGGCAGATTTTTGCCTTAACTACTGGGTGGGCAGGTAGTCAGGCACTCCTACTGCATGGGGCAACTGAATTTCATCCCTGGCTGCAGGGGAAGACACTCCCTGATTCCTAAGCAAGATGCTGGGAGGCTGTAGGCCAACTTCATATGCATGGTGCCTGCCATGGGCTCAGCCATCCAGAGAGGAGTCAACATGAGACTATCCACACTGAGACTTGTCCCCTGGCCAAGGCAGGAGAGGCTAAGAAAACACAGATATGGCAGCTCCAGAACCTGGAACCCTAAGTGCATCATCCTGTTGTTGGATCTTGGTTCATATTTTATGTCAGAAAATCAATTGCTAATCAATCAAAATGGCATAGTAGAACTAGGGAACCATGTCAGAAGATACAGAGGACCCAGCTGCATGGCTTCTGTGATGCTGACCAAGTGCTGGTCCTCCTTGGAGCCTGAGTTCCCCCTTCTGTTACATGAGGAGGTTAAGCTCCATTGTTATCTAAATTTACCTCTGGTGAAGGAGTTATAAATATAGGGTCAAAATTAAAAATTCAGGAGTGAACTTGGATGGGAGAAATAAATACATCTTTATTTTCACTAATCTCCACTTCAAATTTACCATTTCCTTCAATGGTGAATGTTGGCAATAAGCTGTAGTAGTATTACCTACACAGATATTTTTGTATCACATTATAATTGTGGCAAGGATGGTAAAATATTATTTAAGCTTATCACTACTTAGTAATTATATT
This sequence comes from Hipposideros armiger, assembly GCF_001890085.2. Lineage (NCBI taxonomy): Eukaryota > Metazoa > Chordata > Mammalia > Chiroptera > Hipposideridae > Hipposideros > Hipposideros armiger. The sequence continues at coordinate 1,445,030 of NW_017731604.1, read as the reverse complement.
AGTTATTGGACCCCCTCTAGATATTATTTAATATATTAATAAAGACAGACATATATTATGATATAGATTTTAACAGCTTCATTGAGATATCACTTACAAACCTGAAAGTTTACCTGTTTAAAGTGTATAATTTAATGATTTTTGTACATTTATAGAGTTGTTCAACCATCACCATAACCTGATTGGAGCATTTTCATCACACCAAAAAAACCCAAATCTTGTATCCACTGTCAATGCCCTTCAGCCAAAGGCTACTAAGAATACAAGTACAACTGTAGTGAAACAATTTGGGTTTATTATTCACTGCAGAGAGGGAGAATACTATGGGAGACCACAGGGTATCTCAGTAAGAGGTGTCAGAAAGGATTTATTCTAGGATTTGGGTTTTGGTTGGATGACTTGGAGAAGGGTCTAAGGAAGTGGAGTTTTGCTCTAGATTGCATTCTGTCAGAAATTGAGGGTGATTCTAGTATTGCATATCTCAGTAATCTTATCCATAGGGAGGGGAGACTAGAGTGAGGATACAGGTATGATTGGTAAAGAAGTAACATTCATTTTGCCCAAGAAGGGAGATATTTGGTATTTGTAGATAACACAGAAAACTTACTTTTGTCTGTGCTTAGAATAGAGAAGTGAACTTGCTTTGTCTCATTTTATCACAGTCCCTGATTCTGTGACATCATTTATATCTTTAAGGAAAATAACATGAATTAGCTGTGAATGCCAGACAAACTTCTGAATGTCAGGTGCTGTTCTTTTTTCTTTCTCAGTTCCCTCTTTGGGACAAGGACAAACAAAATTAGGCTACAGGACATTAATCCATGATACCCAGATGTTTACCAATGCTGAGGTTTTGTTGATTAAGATCAGCAAAGAATGTCCATTAAATGCCATCTATAGTTTAGCCAGAGTTCATTATTTCTTCTCTTTCTGTTGTAGGATAAGATTTTGAAACAGCTGACTCGACAATGGCTGATGAGTAGCATATAAGACTTTGGAGGGAATATATCAGTCAACTGTAACACAGGCAATTGTCAGAAATAAAATGGCTATTTGTCCTTGTAACAGGTTTTGAAGCCAGGAGCCTGTGTTAAGGAAACCAGGCAATCAAAACATGTCCCAGAATTAGCAGGGTCTATTTTAGAAATCCAAGTGACTTTCTTTTAGCCTAGTCACAGACTGTTCTATTTGTCCTGTATTATTTATATAGATGCAACAGGAAGTATTTGCTATAGCACAAACCACTTCTTGGCTGGCTAAAAGAAAATAAAGGGCTATACCATTATCCATGAAAACTCTAGTTAACAAGTTTAGACTAGTGCGTTGGGCTTCCAGAGCAGATGTACTATAATTTAATGAGCTTCTGATAAAGTAAAAAACAAGTTTTGAACCACCTTTTCTGGTTGTATCATTCCCATTGTGGGAATTGTGGATCACAGAGTATGCACAAGGACAGAACCAGTTATCCCTCCAGGAAGTTTTCCTGAATAACCTTGCTTGTTTTATTTTGAAGCCTGCTGGGTATCTTTTTATGAAAATAAAATTTGTTGGAGTTGGCTGCAAGTTTGGTTTAATATCCACAAATCTAGAAATGCAATACCACACATAAACAAATGAAATGTAAAGATCATATGATCATATCAATAGATCCAGAAAAAGCATTTGACAAAATCCAGCATTCATTTATGATAAAAACTCTCAGCAAAGTTGGAATATAGGAAACATATCTTGACATAATAAAGTCCACACATGACAAATCCACAGCTAACAGAAACAGACTCATACATACAGAGAATAAACTGATGATTGCCAGAGAGTAGGGGGGGTTGGAGAACTAGGTGAAAAAAATGAAGGAATTAAGAAATAAAAACTTTGTGAGGGTGAAAAGGATAACTATTGCATTGTTCTGTACACCTGAAACTAACAATAAAAAAAAGAAATAAAAATTGGCAGCTACAAAATAATTATGGGGATATAAAGTACAGCATAAAGAATATAGACAATAATGTTGCAACAATTGTGTATAGCGCCAGGTGGGTACTAGACTAATCTAGTGAATCAATAGATGATCACTGCATAAATTATATACATGTCTAACCAGTATGCTGTATACCTGAAACTAACATAAAACAATATTGAACATCAACTGTAACTGAAAAAATAAATAAATAATTGAAAAAATAAAATGTAGGAAATGTTAAGAAAAATTGCTGGAGTAATAGTATTGGGTCTTTGGAAAAGTCATGATGTATTTTGTCTACGTTTTTCAAAGGTCATTTATTTAAATAAGGAGCAAAGATCAATCAATGATATATTGCCCATTTTGTTCAATAAACTTTTGCTATCTTTCAGTGAGCTTCATAATTCCTCGTTCATAGAAGGACCTGTATTTATTTGAGAAAAACTGAGCAAGGTGCTATTTTACAGCCTAATCTTAATTGAATGTTATACCACGCAAGTTTTGAAGAGATCAAAACAAGTGGAAGTCTGATGGCGCAAGGTCAGGCGAGTATGGTGGGTATGGCAACACAGCCCATCCAAGCTCCAATGATTTTTGACGGGTGATCAAACTTGCGTGTGGTCTTGCATTGTCACGATGGAACACAACTCCTTTACATTTAACAAGCTCTGAACGTTTCTGGATGATGGATTCGTTCAAAAAGTCCAATTACCAACAGTACACATTCGAATTGATTGTTTGGTTCCTTGGTAGGAGCTCGAAAAACACGACACCTTCAAAATCCCACCATACTGAGAGCATAACCTTCCTCTGCTGAATGTCTGCTTTCGATGTCGTTTGAGGAGAATCATCATGTCAGGACCAAAACTGTTCGCGCACCACATTGTTGTAAACAATCCACTTCTCATCACCAGTTATCAGTCGCTTCAAAAAAGGATCATTTTCCTCACGTTTAATGAACATATTGCAGATGTTTATATGCACCGTCAAATGAACTTCTTTGAGTTCATGCGGAACCCAAATATCAAGCTTGCTTATGTATCCCAGCTTCTTCAGGTGGTTGTGAACACTTGAATGATGGATGTTCAATGTTTCTGCAATCGCTCGTGTCGTGTAACATGGGTTTGACTGGATCAATGCCTTTATTTTGTCGTCATCAACCTCTTTGGGCCTCCCTAACCGAGGAGCGTCGTTGAGATCAAAATCACCAGCTGGTTCATATGGTAACTTGATTAGAAATTAGGTATTTTGGAAACTATTTGAAAAACAGTCAAAGTGTTGTTCTTTCTACTATACATATACTATACTATTTTACGTTCCTATCAGCAATATACAAAGATTCTAATTTCTCCACATCTTTGCCAGCATTTATTATGTACTATTTTTTAAAGTATAGCCATAATTATGAGTGTGAAGTGGTACTTCTTTGAGGTTAGATTTGTATATCCCTAATGAACAAATGATGTTAAACATATTTTCTTATTGTTTGTTGGACATTTATGTATCTTTTTTGGGGAAATTTCTGTTTAAGTTCTCTGCTCAATTTAAAATTTGGTTATTTTTCTTTTTATTAATAGGTTGGAGGGGTTCTTTATGTATTCTAAATACGAGGCCCTTACCAGATATGTGATTTACAAATATTTTAACCCATTTGTGAATTGTCATCCTCTTTCTTGATAGTGTACTTTGATGCACATACATTTTTCATTTTGATGCAATTCAATTTATTTATTCTTTTCTTTTGTTGCTTTTTATTGATATCTTTTATTTTTTCAAAAATTGACAAATCTAAGGTCATGAAGATTTACTGCTATATTTTCTTATAAGAATTTTATAGTTTTATCTTTTATATTTAGATCTCTGATCCTTTTTGAGTTAATGTTTCTTTATGGTATGAGGTAATCATCCAAAATCATTCTTTTAGATGTGGCTGTCCAGTTGTGCTGGCACTATTTGTTGCAACGAATATTCTTCCCCTCATTTAAATATCTTGAAACCTTTGACAAAAATCCATTGACCAATAGCATAAGTGTTTCTTCCTGAACTCTCAATTACATTCCATTAATTTATATGTATATTCTTATACCAGTACCACACAGTTGATTACTGTAGCTTTGTAATGAGATTTGACATTGGGAATTTGTATTTTCCATTTTTTTCTTTTTTGGGTCCCTTGCATTTCCATATGAATTTTAGTATCAGCTTGTCAATTTGTGCAAAAAATCCAGCTGGGATTTTATAGAGACTGTATTCAATCTGTAGATAATTTGAAGGAGTCTATTTTATCTGGTGTTAGCATGAGGTATGATAAAAATATATGGTGAATGCTGCTGCTGAGTGCCATCCAATGGAAAGGCAGGGATCTTCAATATGGGAAGCTGCATGTCCAACTTTAGTAACAGTGTGTGACAAGTTTCAACTTGTTTCATGCAGTCAGTCAGGTGTGAACTACGGTTGAGAGAAGACGTATTTTAAAGTGTGCTATAAATCATCCTCCATCATGACAATGCTCTGTGTCACACATTGCTTCTGGCATACAGCAATTTCTGTCAAGTAAAAACATTATGGTGTGTCTTCATCCACCTTATTCACCAGACCTGGCACCGTGCAACTTCTGGCTCTTCCCCAAAGTCAATCACCATGAAAGGTAAATGTTTTTAATCAATTCAGGACATTGAGGCAGCCACAACAGCCAACTGAAGACATGAAAGAGGGCTTCCAGAACTGCTTCAGAAAGTGGCAAGACAATTGTGTTTGAAGCTAGGGGGAGTATTATGAGGGGGATTAATGTCAATGTGTCTTTTACTGTAATATACTTTTTAAATTTAAACATTCACCATATTTTTTTATCACACCTTGTATACTCACTCCAACTTCTTTAGGTTATTGTTTGCATGATATCTTTTCCCATCATTTTACTTTAAAATCTATTTGTGTCTTTGAATCTAAATTATGTCTCTTGTAGCCAGTATGTGCATCATGTTATATTCATCAAATCTGTCAGTATCTTACTTTTATTTGGAGAGTTAAATCCATTTATATGTAATTTAATTATGGATAAGGTAGAGTTTATGCTTGCCATTTTTTGTTGGGTTTCATATGTCTCATGTCTTTTTTTTCTTCAATTACTGCATTTTTTTTTACTTCCTTGTGCACTATTTTAATTTCCTTGTCATTTATTTTATCACATACTTTTGTTTTATTTTCTTAGTGTTTTCCCTGAGGATTATAAATAGCATCTTAATATATAATTATATAATTTGGATTAACACCAACTTTATTTCGATACAAATGTATACAAGTATTTTGCATCTATATTACTCCATCTCCCCTTCATAATGCTGTTATTGTCACAAATTACATCTTTATATATCATGTGCCCATAAACATATGTTTATAATTGTTACTTTATACAGTAGTTTTTTTAAAAACATCATATAGGAGTAAAATTGAGTTACAAAGAAAAATGCATTTATATTGTCCTTAATGTTTACCTATGAAAATATAAAATTCCAGAATTTCTGTTGGTTCTTTTTTATAATTTCTGTCTCTTATCTGGAGAGAAATCCTTCTTATACATTCTTTACAAGAAAGTATCATATTTAGTTCTTTAGTCACTATTAATTTTATCTCTGAAAATATTTAGAATAATGAATTTAAAGTATTTTTCCAGTAAGTTCCATGTCTGGGTTTCCTCAGGGAAAGTTTTTGTTGTTTTTTCTCCCCTGTATATGAGCCATACATTTTTTATGTTTTTTTTTCAATTAAGGTTGACATTCAATAATTATTTTATATTAGTTTCAGGTGTATAGCATACTGGTTAAAGATTTGTATAATTTACAAAGTGATCCCCTCAATTAGTCTAGTGCCCATCTGGCACTATACATAGTTATTACATTATTGACTATATTCCCTATGCTGTACTTTACATCCCTGTGACTATTTTGTAACTACCAATTTGTACTTAATCTCTTCAGTGTGGGCCACACTTTCTTTTATCTTTACATGTCTCATAATTTTTAATTAAAGCTCAACATTTTAAATATAAGGTGGCAACTCTGGAAATCAGATTCTCTCTGCTACTCAGGGTCAACTATTGTTGCAGCTCATTGTAATTATTTTATTCTTTTATGTTTCTTTTGTGAGTTTTATGAACTATTTTTATAAAGCCTGTATTCTTTTTATTTATTTTTTCTTTTGAAAATATTTTCAAATATAGCTAACATACAATATTATATTAGTTTCAGGCGTACACCATAGTTATTTAACATTTATATACATAAATAAGTGATCACCATAAGTCTAGTAACCATCTGACACTGTACAATGTTATTACAATATTACTGACTATATTTCCTATGTTGTATATTATATCCCCAAGACTTATTTATTTTATTACTGGAAATTTGAAGCTCTTATTTCCCTTCACCTTCTTCCCCTTTTATGGATTTTTCAGTTACAGTTGACATTCAGTATTATTTTATATTAGTTTCAGGTGTACAGCATAGTGGTTAGACATTTATATAATTTAAGAAGTGATCCCTCTGACTAGTCTAGTACCTACCTGGCACTACACGTAATTATTGCAATATTATTGACTATATTCCTTATGCTGTATTTTACATCCCTGTTACTATTTCATAACGACCAATTTGTATTTCTTAATCCCTTCACCTTTTTTACCCGGCCCCCGAACCCCCCCTCCCATCTGGCAACCATCATTTTTTTCTCTATATATGTAAATTTGTTTGTTCATTTATTGTGTTCTTTAAATTCTCCATATAAGTGAGATCATATGGTATTTTTCTTTCTCTTTATTCTTTATGTGTGCCATTGATGCCTCTGCTCAGTTCACTTAGTGGTCAGCTAATGATTTGATGGCAATTCCCTTAAATGTGTGGAATCAATACATACCCCAGTCTTTGCTCAGGGGCACTGTATGTTGGGGCATGTTTCCAACAGTCAATCAAGCAGTTTATAACTTTACCATACCTTTCAGTTTCTGCTTGTTCAGAGCCTCATGGTCAGCCAGAGATGAGAGCGTTGGGCCTTCTCAGGTCTTACCTGAGCATGCACACAGTCTTCAGCATGTATATGACCTTCTAGATTCTTACGAATATGTTGGAGCTTTTAAAACTCCCTATGTACATCTAGTTCCTCAGCTTTTCCTTTTAAACTTTTGGTTCATCTGCTGTTTGCCTCAAACATTATCCATGATCTCAGCCAATTGCACATCTGATAGACTTGTCTGTGATCGTTTTAAACAAACACAGCCTCCCAGTGAGAAGGCTTTTATCAATGGGTGAGATTTGAGTTAGTCATGTGAGAGGGATCTTCCAGGAAACCAACAGACCAGTAAGATCATAACAATTCTTCAACAATAAGTCTTTGAGAAAGCTGTAGCTTCATCCTGCTCCCTCCAGTGGCTGCCAAAATGCTTGGGGAAGAGGGTTGTTATTTTTTTTAAATGTTATTGCACAATGTGAGGGTGGAGACCAGAACTAAGGTAAATTAAAATACCACAAAGCTCACTATTTTTACTGTGATTCAGTTGTATTTCTTTTATTTGATTAATTAATATTTTTAGTTACAGTTGACATTCAATATTATTTTATATTAGTTTCAGGTGTATAGCATAGCAGTTAGACATTTATATAATTTCTGCAGTGATATCCCTGAATTAGACTAGTACACCCCTTGCACTATACATAGTTGTTGCAACATTATTGACAACATTCTCTATGCTGTACTTTACATCCCTGTGACTATTTTCTAACTACCAATTTGTACTTCTTTTTTTTTTTTCATTCTTTTTTTTTTTAAAGATTTTATTGGGGAATTGGGGAAGTGAAACAGTGTTGAGGAATTGGGAAAGGGGAACAGCCGAGATGTTGTCCTTCAATCTTAGTTGTGGAGGGCGCATCAAGCTCAGCTCCAAGTCCAGTTGCACCACTCAGCTCAAGGTGTTGTGTTCAATTAGTTGCAGGTGGGCATAGCCACCATCCCATGTGGGAGTTGAAATGACAGCCTTGTTGTTAAGAGCGTGCGCTCTATCCCCTGAGCTACCTGAGCAGCAGCTCAGCTCAAGGTGCCAAGTGCAGGCTTTAGTTGCAGGCAGGCATAGCCCACCATCTCGAACAGACAACCTTGTTGTTAGGAGCATGTGCTCTCACCAGCTGAGCCATCCTGCCACTTGTTGGCAGCTCAGTGGCAGCTCAGCTTAGGCGCAGCTCACTGGTCCATGTGGGAATTGAACTGGCGACCCTGTAGCTCAGAGCTCGCACTCTTGAGCAAGCTCTTAACCAACTGAGCCACTCGGTCGGCCCCAGTACAATACTGTTTTGATTACTATAGTCTTGTAGTATAGTTTGATAATAGGCAGAGTGATACCTCCAATTTTGTTCTTCCTTCTCAAGATAGTTATGGCTATTCAGGGTCTTTTGTGTTTCCATATAAATTTTTTTTTTTAGCTGAGCCATCCTGCCACCTGTTGGCAGCTCAGCGGCTGCTCAGCTCGGGCTGACTCGAACCGCTGTTGCTCAGAGCTCAAACTCTTGAGCGAGCTCTTAACCAACTGAGCCACTCAGCCGGCCCTTTCCATATAAATTTTAAGGTTATTTGTTCAAGTTCTGTGAAAAATGCCATTGGTATTTTGATAGGGATTGCATTGAATCTATAGATTGCTTTGGGTAGTTGGACATTTTTACAATGTTAATTCTTTCTATCCATGAGCACAGTGTATATTTACTTGTAAATTCTTCACTTTCTTTCTTAAGTGTCTTACAGTTTTCTGAGTACAGGTCTTTACCACTTTGGTTAAATCTATTCCTATGTATATTTTTACACAATTGTAAATGAGATTGTTTTCTTAATTTCTCTTTCTGATAGTTGATTGTTAGTGTATAAAAATGTAACTGAGAGAGACGACCAAGATGGTGCAGTAGGTAAATGCCATGTTTACCTTCTCTCACAACCACATAAAAATTACAACTGTTCTACAAAACAACCATTATTTTGAGAATCACCTAAAGTCAAGCTGAACTGAAGCCTTTCAACTAAAGACTTGCAGAAGAAGCCACCTCCAGACTGATAGGAAGGTCAGAGACATGGAACAGGCTGGTCCCACACCTGCGTGTGACCATTAAAGATCGGGAGGGCTATTTCAGCTGTGTGGGTCCCTCCATCCCCTAGAGAAGTGAGAGATCCCAGCCTCATCCCAGCCCAGGGTTCCAGTGCCGGGGAGAAAAGTCCCCTTAATTTTTTAAAAACCAGCAGAGATTGTGACTGAGTGAGACTGAGTGCAGCTGCACTCACAGGCGCTCCTCTTAAAGGGACTACCTGTGGACTTAGCCACCAACAGATTCACTCACTCTGAGCTCCAGTGCTGGGGCACCAGCTGGAGAGGCAGCAGGGATAGATGGTGGGGAACTGACTTGTCTGGCTTGGAATGGGGGCTAGAGAGGCAGCTTTCTCCTGGATATGGGAGCTGGCAGAGACCATTGTTTATTTGCTGAGCCCTCTCCCTTCTCCGTGTGTGGACACAGGCGGCTGCCATAGCTGAGTTCCCTCTGTTCGTTTGCCACACCCTGGCGATATGAGACCTGGTCATGCCCAACTTTCAAGCACACCGAGGCTGCTTTCAGTTGCTTTTCCATGCAGACCACCTGCTTTGGCTCAAGCTGCAGACTTTCCTAGGGCCTCTCAAATGTTCACAGAACACAGACAAGCAGCATATGGCTTGAGCGTGTCCTGTACCTCTAGCTCAGCAGCCCTAAGCTGGCACTAGCAGCAGCCGACCTTGGTTCATGCTTGGCTTCTCAAGGCAATTCCAAGCACAGCATGGGTAGCAGCCATCTGCAGATTTTTTCTGACTCCCACTAGGTGGCCCCTAGTGGGGCACAGGCTGTGGCTGAAGTAGACCTACAGCAGATTCCATCAAAGGTGGTCCTGGGGCTGGCACCCTCAGTGGGCATCTTCAGAATGAGCTGGAGCATCACCCATCTGCCTCCAAGTAGGACACACCCAAGGGGCAGATTGGGCAGACATCAGAGTCCTGCTGAGACAGACCCTGCTCTGTAGGGTCACCCCTGCACAACAACTCTTCCACTGTAGTCAAGGCCAGTCCTCACAAACAGTGAGCCCAAGGGTCAGTCCCTCCCATTGATGTGCAATTATTAACCAAGGCTCAACTACAAGAGGAGGGCAAACACAACCCACACAAGGGACACACCTGGAGTGAATGGCTCAGGTGATCAGAAAAACTGTGCCACTGAACCCCACAGCACACCTTCTACATAAGGCAACTCTTCTAAGACTGTAAGACATAGCAGCCCTACCGAATACATAGAAACAAACACAAGTAGGGTGCCAAAATGGGAATACAAAGAAACATGTCCTAAATAAAATAACAGTACAAAGCTCCAGAAAAAGAACTAAGCAAAATGAAGATAAGCAATCTATCAAATGCAGAGTTTTAAACTCTGGTTATAAGAATGCTCAATGATTTCAGGGAGAACTTCAACAGAGAGATGAAAAGAATAAAAAAGAACCAGTCAGATATAAAGAATACAATAATGCAGCGGTTCTAAACCTGTAGGTCGCGACCCCTTTGGCGGTCGAACAACCCTTTCACAGGGGTCGCCTAAGACCATCGGAAAACACATATTTTTGATGGTCTTAGGAACCGAGACACCACTCCTCTATCCGTCTCCAGGTGAGTCTGCCCACATGCAGATACGCCCACATACGAGTACCCAGTACCCGGCGT
>NW_017731604.1:1423696-1428500 GCF_001890085.2 Hipposideros armiger | reverse complement strand
TATATCTCTGAGACCACTTCTGTTTACTTTCCTCGTTCATTCAGTGTTTTAAATTCCACATATAAGTGAAATCATATGGTATTTGTCTTTCTCCGACTGACTTATTGCACTTAACATAATAGTCTCTAAGTCCATCCATATCGTCCCAAATGGTATGATTTCATTCTTCTTTATAGCAGAGTAATACTCCATTGTATATATGTACCACACTTTCTTAATCCAGTCATCTAGTTGGGATTGTTTTTGATTACTGAATCAGTTCCCTTAGTAGTAATTTCAGTTCAGATTTTTTGTTTCTTCTTGATTCAATCTTGGAACATCATATGTTTCTAAGAATTTATCCATTTCTTCTCGATTGTTGGCAAACAATTGGTTCATAACATTTTCTGATAATCCTTTATATTTTTTGTGGTGTCAGTTGTCATGTCTCCTCTTTCATTTCTGATTTTAATTATTTGGGTCCTCTCTCTTTTTTTCTTGATGTTTCTGGCTAATGGTTTATTAATTTTGTTTATTTTTTAAAAGAACCAGCTCTTGGTTTCATTGATTTCGTGTATTGTTTTTTGGACTCTATATCATTTACTTCTGCTCTGATCTTTATTATTTCCTTCCTTCTACTAACTTTGGTCTTTGTTTGTAGTTCTTTTTCCAGTTCCTTTAACAGTAAGGTTAGATTGTTTATTTGAGATTTTTCTTGTTTCTTGAAGTAGGCCTGTATTATTCTGAATTACCCTCTTAGGACTGCTTTCACTGTGTCCCATAGATATTTGGTCTTATGTTTTCATCTTCATGTGGCTCAAGGTATCTTCTGATTTCTCCCTTGATCTCACTGTTTATCCATTCATTACGTAGTAGTATGTTATTATCCTCCATATGTTTGTGTATTTTTCAGTTTTTTTCTTGTTATTGATTTCTAGTTTCATACCATGTTGTCGGAGAAGATTCTTCATATGATTTCAGTCTTCTTAAATATTTTGAGACTGGTTTGGGGCCTAACCTGTGGTCTATTTTGGAAAATGTTCCTTGTGCACTTGACAAGATTGTATATTCTGCTGCTTTGAGGTGAAATCCTCTAAAAATATCAACTAAATCCATCTGGTCTATTATATCATTTAAGGTTGCTGTTTCCTTGTTAATTTTTTGTCTGGTTCATCTGCCCATTGATATCAATGGGATGTTAAAGTCCCCTACTATGATTGTACTACTATTGACCTCTCCCTTTATGTTGGTCAGTATTTGCTTTATATATTCAGGTGGTCCGTGTTGGGTGCATTAATGTTTACAAGGGTTATAGCCTCTTCTTGAATTGATCCCTTTATCAATATGTAATATCCCTCTTTGTCTCTTATTGTAGCCTTTGTTTTAAAGCTTATTTTGTCTCATATAAGTATTGCTACCCCAGATTTTTTTTTTATTTCCACTCACATGAAATAACTTTTTCCATCCCTTTATTTTCAGTCTATGCGGGTTTTCAACCTGAAGTAGGCCTCTTGTAGACAGCATATGTATAGATCTTGTTTCTTATCCATTCAGCTATCCCAGGGGTCAGCAAACTGCACCTTACAAGCCACATGCGGCTCTTTGGGTATGTACCTGTGGCTCTGAAGTAAAATTGAAAATGGAAATGAAACTATCATAGTTTCATTTATAAAACTTTTAAAGGATATTATTCATATAATGGTGATTTTATTTGTTTTATAGGTCTCGCAAAACTCCGAGACACTAAGGCCAGCTCCACACGTTGTGTTTTAGCAGGTCCTGCTTAATGGGTGCCATGTGAAAGGATGTGAATATAAAATTGTTTCATAAGCGTGGAGGGAGGATGAGAGTGGAGGGGAGGTTGAGCTCATGGTAGGCAGGGCGGTCAAACAAAGTGACTAATAAGTGAGCACCCGGGCGCCCTCTACCAGACAAGGTAACTTTGGCAATGGCGAAATGTGATAGTGGGGAATCTAGGGGAGGCATGTGTAGTTGTTTTTTGTGAAGTTTGTGTAGTTGCACTAACGTGGAGTCTGTGTCGTTTTACTGTTTTTGCAACTTACAATTAGTATTCTCTTTTGGCTGGGTGCATCCAGAAACTGCATTAATCTTCACATCCAAGTTGACTACAAGTTAAAAGGTATTGTTGACAATGGCAATCTGGCAATTATTATTATAAAGAAAATTATTTTAAATATGTATATAAAAATAATGTGGTTTTATTATATTTAGATACGTTGATGGTAGAGATTTACCACGGCGTGTTTTACTTCACATGTAACTGTTACAATAAAACGTGTTACTGGTGAGATTTATTTTTATTATATTTTCGATTAATTGTTATTTATTATTTTGAAAAATTACTTAGTTCATTTTATTTCCTTTTAATATAATGTATTTTTTAATGTGTTAAATAAAACATATTGTTTAGGGTGCTGTTCAACATGGCTACAAGGAAAAAAAATTAAGAAAAACAATAAATGAGCATTGTGACTTTAAAACTGCATGGACTGGGCCGGCCAAGTGGCGTGATGTTTAAGAACTGGCTTGGGACGCCAGAGGGCCCCGGTTCGGATCCCACATATGAGGGCCAGTGACACTGCCCTCCACAGCTAAGATGCTGAANTTTACATTATGATTCATAACAGTAGCAAAATTACAGTTATAGAGTAGCAACGAAAATAATTTTATGGTTGGGGGTCACCACAACATGAGGAACTGTATAAAGGGGTTGCGGCATTAGGAAGGTTGAGACTCACTGCAATAATGGAAAAGAAGAATATATTCCAGGGAATCAACAGTAGATTAGATGAAGCAGAGGATTCAACCAGTGATGCAAAAGATAAGGTAGCAGAAAGCACCCAACCAGAACAGCAAAAAGAGAAAAGAATCCAAAAAATTGAGGAGAATTTAAGGGGCCTCTGGGACAATATCAAGAGTACCAACATTCACATTATAGGGGCACCAGAAGGAAAACAGAGAAAAAGCAAGGAATTGAAAGTCTATTTGAAGGAATAATGACATGAGTCTTCCCTAATCTGGTGAAGGAAATAGACATACAAGCCCAGAAAGCACAGAGAGTCCAAAATAAGATAAACCCGAAGAGGCCAACACCAAGACACATCATAATTAAAATGCCAAAGGTTAAATACAGAGAAACTTAAAAGCAGCAAGAGAAAAGCAGTTAGTTAGCTACAAGGGAGACCCCATAAGACTGTCAAATGATTTCTCAACAGAAACTTTGCAGGCAAGAAGGGAGTGGCAGGAAATATTCCAAGTGATGAAAAGCAACGACATACAACCAAGATTGCTCTACCCAGCAAGGCTGCCATTTAGAATTGAAGGACAGATAAGGAGATTTCCAGACAAGAAAAAGCTGAAGGAGTTCATCACCACCAAACCATTATTACAAGGAATCTTAGAGGGACTTCTTTGAGATGGAAGGGGTGTTAAGGATGGGTGAAAGTGGAAGGGATTAGGAAGAACAAATTGGTTGTTACACAGTAGTCATGGGGATGTAAGGTATAGCATAAGGAATATAGTGAATAATATTGTAATAACTAGGTATGGTGCCAGATAGGTACTAGATATATCAGGGTGATGGAAGGGAATGGGGTTGGGGCAGGGTGAAAAAGGTGAAGGCATTAAGAAATACAAATTGGTAGTTAATACAGAATGGGGAATATAATCAACAATGTTGTAAAGATCATGTAAGGTGCCAGATGGGCACTGGGCTTATCAGAGGGATCACGTCACAAACTGAGTAGGTGCCTGAGGAATGTGCTATACACCTGAAGCTGAAGTAGAATACTACTGAATGTCAACTATAACTAAATATATAGGTATATATAGTCACAAGGTGTGGAGTACAACACAGAGAAGATAGTTGATGGTATTGTAACAGCTATATACGATGTCAGAGGTAGTAGGTTCGGGGGTGGGATATCACGTTATGAGGGGTTTAAATGTGTAACTATTACATTGCTTTGTACACCTGAAACTAATAAAAATAAATAAATAATATGCATCCTACAAAAAAAGGAACCGATTTCTGAATATTAATTTTGTATCCTGCTACTCTAATAAATTCATTCATCAGTTCTAATAGTTTTTTGGTGGACTCTTTGGGGTTCTCTATATATAGATCATGTCATCTGCAAATAATGACAGTTTAAATCTTCCTTTCCAATTTGGATGCCTTTTATTTACTTTTATCATCTGATTGCTGTGACTAGGACTTCCAGTAGTATTTTGAATAAAAGTGGTCAAAGTGGACATCATTGTTTTTTCCTGAATTTAAGGAAAACTCTATTAGCTTTTCTCCATTGAGTATGATGTTAGCTATGCATTTATTGTATATGGTCTTCATTATGGTGAGGTATGTTCCCTCTATTCCCACTTTGCTGAGAGTTTTTATCATAAATGAATGGTGGATTTTTGTCAAACACTTTTTCTGCATCTATTGATATGATCATATGATATTTTTTCTTTCATTTTGTGTGGTGTATCACATTAATTGATTTGTGGATATTGAACCAACATTGCATCCCAGGAATAAATTCCACTTGATCATGGTGTATGATCTTTTAAATGTATTGCTGTATTCAGTTTGCTAATACTTTGTTGAGGATTTTTATGTTTATCAGGGATATCAGCCTATAGTTTTTTGGGGTTTTTTTGGTAATTGTTTTGTAATTAGGGTAATGCTGGCCTCGTAAAATGAACTTGGGAGCTTTTCCTCCTCTTGAATTTTTTGCAATAGTTTTGTTAGGATAGGTGTTAATTAGTTGTTGAATGTTTGGTAAAATTCACCTGTGAAGCCACC
>NW_017731604.1:1411256-1420656 GCF_001890085.2 Hipposideros armiger | reverse complement strand
ACTGTTCCCATCACCCCAATTCCCCAATAAAAATCTTTAAAAAAAACTGCATGGACTGACTCTTTCACGTTTATCTCGAACTCAGATTGCCTTCCAACCTGTCTTATTTGCCAAGAAAAATTAGTGCACAACAAAAAGTCAAATTTGGAGAGGCACTTCATGACAAAACATGCCACATTTGCCAGGAAGAATCCTGTTGGTGACATGAGAAAGAGAGCAGTTGAAGAACTTCAGAAAAATGTTGAAAAATTAAGTTCTGTATTTAATTATTGGAGACAGTCTGCCAATAATGTTAAGATTGCAAACTTCGTAGCAAGTCAGGAGATTGCTAAGAGAGGAAAACCATTCACAGATGGTGAATGCATAAAATGTTGTTTTGTTAATGCATCTGAAGAACTTTTTCGGGATTTCAAAAACAAAGCAGAAATTTTAAATAAAAATAAAAACATACCGTTATTTGCCAAAACAGTAGCAGGTAGGACAGTTAAAACGTCCTCAAATGTGACCAACAAGTCTATAACATTAAATTAGCTTCAGCGTTATCAATTCTGGTAGATGAGTCACGCGACATCAAGGACACAGCCCAACTTTGCCTTTATGTGCGGTATATAGCATCTGCGGGTCCGAGAGAACTTCTGGGATTGTTGCGTGGAGAGGACATAGCAAATGCTATCCTTGAATGCCTGAAAAAAAATCATATCCCACTCAATAAAATTGTTTCAATTGCAACAGATGGTGCAAAAAGTATGACGGGTGCGAGAAAGGATTTTGTTTCAATTTTAAAAGGAAAAATTAATCATGAAGTGATTACTTTCCATTGTATACTCCACCAGGAAGCACTTTGTGCACAAACATTTCCAGAAGAAATTGGTAAAATCATGGGATTGGTAATTAAGCTTACCAACACCATTATAGCAAGGGGACTTAACCATCGACAATTTAAAGAGTAGCTAAGTGAAATGGAGAGCGAGTATTCAGACCTTCTCTAGTACAACAGGGTTCGATGGCTTTCCAGAAGCGACATGTTGCATAAATGAAATTTTGCATAAATGAAATCAAACTATTTCTTGACAACAAGGGTGTTCAATATCCAGAATTAACAGAAGATCGGTGGTTGCAAAAATTGTACTTTATGGTGGATGTTACATCACAACTGAATCAACTCAATCGTAAATTACAAGGCAAGGGAAATATTGCTTTTTCAATGCTAGAAGAAGTTATTTTGTTTGAAAAAAATTGATTCTATTCACTAAAGATTTAGAGAGTGGAACTTTAGTTCATTTCCCAAACTTGTCTCATTATTGCCGAGAAAACAATGCCCTCATTAACAAAGATTATTTCAAGACAGCAGTTTCAAACATGAGAGAATCATTTCTTCAAAGATTTCAGGAATTCAGAAATGATAAAGCGACTCTAGCTTTTATTACAAATCCTCTTAATGCCAATATGAAGGAATTAAATTTTGCTCCGTTTAATACTGATTTGGCTAAATTTGAAATACAGTTAGTGGACTTGACAAGCAAAGACTTATGGAGCTCCAAATTGGTACGTCTTGGTACTGAAATAGAAGAAATGGAAAGAGAAAAATGCAGTCTGATTTCACAGCACAAGCAGACTGCCATAAAAGACCTACAGAAGGCAGACTCAATGATTTTCAATACTTGGAATAGTCTTCTGGACTCATATTATGAGTTGAAAAAAATTGGTGTTCTCAGTATCTTCGGGTCTACATATTTATGTCAGCAATCGATTTTGTTTTCTAACATGAATTCCATTAAATGTAAATTGAGGAGCCAAATTACTGATGCCAACTTGGAATCATGACTTTTGGGTTGTCGGAAAAGTCATGATGTAGTTTTTCTGTTTTTCGTTGCAAAAATGCGTCATGACTTTTCCGACAACCCAATACATTAAAAATGACTAGTTACAAACGAGATACAGAAACTTTCTCAGGAAATGCAAGCTCACACTGATTAAAACCAATCAGAGCATTTTTGTGTGTGAATTTTTCTTATTTTAATAAAGATATAATTAATACTATTACTTGTTATAATATACTTTAAATTTTCCTTATTTGTAAAAACATATTTATGGCTCTCAAATAATTTTTAAATTGTTTTGAGAGACAGGATTGGCTCTTCCGTCTCAAAAGTTTGCCGAACCCTGAGCTATCCTGTCTTTTGATTGGAGCATTTAATCCATTTACATTTAAAGTGATTATTGATAGATACATAGTTATTGCTATTTTGTATTCATATTTATGTTCTTTTCCCCCTCTTCTTCTTAATTAAGTCCCTTATCATTTCTTGAAATACTGGTTTTGTGATGATAAACTCTTTCAGCTTTTTCTTGTCTTAGGAAGCTCTTCGTCTCTCCTTCAATTCTAAATGATACCCTTGCTTGATAGAGTGGTTTTAATTGTAGGTCCTTATTTTGATCACTTTGAATATTTCACCCAATCACTTCTTTCCTGCAAAGTTTCTGTTGAGAAATCAACTGACAATTTAAGGGAGCTCCCTTGTAAGTAACTAGTTGTCTTTCTCTTGCTGCATTAAGAGTCTCTCTTTGCTTTAACCTTGTTGTGGGCCTGTTTAGGTTCATTTTGTTTGGGACTCTGTACTTCCTGGGTTTGTATGTCTGTTTTCTTCTCCAGGTTAGGAAAGTTTTCAGTCATTATTTCTTCAAATAGTTTTGCAATTCCTTCCTTTCTGTCTTCTTCTGGTGCACCTATGAGGCAAATGTTATGCTTGATGATGTCCCAGAGCTATCGTAAATTATCCTCATTTTTAAAATTCCATTTTAAATTCCATTTTTGCTATTCAGATTGGGTGTTTTCTGCTACCTTGTCTTCTAAATCACTAATTTGTCCTCTGTTTCATCTAGTCTGCTGCTGATTCATTCTACTTCATTCATCATTTTAATTATTGTATTCTTTACTTCTGACTGGTTGTATCTTATAGTTTATATGTCCCTTTTTATGCTTTCTATCTCTGTGTTGAAGTTCCCACTAAGTTCCCTGAGCATCCTTATAACCAGTGTTTTGAACTCTGTATCTGGTAAGTTGCTTGCCTCCATTTCATTACTTCTTTTCTGGCGTTTTCTCCTGTTCTTTCTTTTGGGATGTATTCTTTGTTTCCCCATTTTGAATGCTTTTCTGTGTTTGTTTCTATGTATTAGTTAGATCTGCTACATCTACCAGTCGTGGCCGGGTGGCCTTATATAGTAGGTGCCCTATGGGACCCAGTGGCACATTCTTCTTGGTCATCTATGCCAGGTGATCCAGGAGGGTCCCTTGTGTGGGTTATATGTGCTGTCCTATTATAGTTGAGCCTTGATTGCTGTTGGCACATCAGTGGGTGGGACTGACCCCCAGGCTGACTGGTTGTGGGATTTGGCCACGTCCACAACTTATGGACTGCTGTTCGGGTGGCTTACCCCACAGAGCGGGCTTCACCCCAGTGGGCTCTGGTGCCTGCTGAGACTGCCCTTTGAGTGTGCTGCTTGTGGGGTAATTGTGTGGTGTTCAGCTGCGGTCTGAACCTGACCTACAGGTATCTTGGTTCTGGGGCCTCTTGGGAGGTGCTCTGGTGCAGGCCCAGGTCAGTCACTTCCTGTGCCTAGCCAGGGATTATGTGGTAGGAGCTACAAAGTGATCTATCATATGTCACTGCCTGTGCTGGACCTGGAGGCACATGGAAGAGGCTGTGCTATGAACCAATGATGGCTACCACCAGTACTGAGTCCTGGGTAGCTCCACAAAAAGCCAGGACACCCCAAAGCCTGCTGCCACATGCTAGCTCTTGTAAGGCTCAGCTGCTGATAGAGTAGTACATGAGTTTGATGAGGCGGGGTCTCTGGGATTCACCAGGGTGAGATGAGTGTTCACCAGGTTAATGTAGATTCTATTGGGTTGTCGGAAAAGTCATAATGCATTTTTGCAATGAAAAACATAGAAAAAATACGTCATGACTTTTCCGACAACCCAATAGTTTGGTGCCTGTGCTGATCCCGGAGCTACTCAGCAAATGTCTTAGGCCTACTACTACCCACCTGGGACCCACAGATTCCCAAATGTTGTCCAAGAAAGAGTGTGATACAAGTGGGGCTGGCTGCTTGCCGATAAAATGTCTCAGGCATTGAGTGAGCTGGATGGGGCAAGTTCCCAGGGAGTCACCAGGGTGGTGAGTGGGTGGAACTAATAGATCTCACTAGGCCAATGGAGATTCATATTTGACCCTGTGGGGGAAGGCTCAACACAGAAAAGATGGTGCCTGCCTGCTCGCTGCACAGGAGGAGGGCTCTACACAGGGAAAATTGTGACTGTCCCTCCAATCCTTGCCCTAAAGCCACACAACTCAGTCTCTCTGTGAATGTCTCTGATGCCCCCCAAGTCACTGAATTCCTGCAAGTGAATGAGTTTGTGTGCAGGCCCTTTAAGAGGATGTCTGGGTTTCCCACAGCCTTCCATCCCACCTGGACAGTCACAACCCCCACTGTTTTTCACAGCCAGATGTTGTGCGGGCTCCTCTTCCTGGCACAGGTGCTCCAGGCTGGGGAGCCTGGTTTGGTGCTCGGACCCTTTGCTCCTCAGAGGGGACATCTGCTGCTGAGATACCCCTCTCAATTCTCAACTGCCACATGTGGGTATGGGGCCAACCTATTTTACATCTCCACCCCTACTACCTGTCTCGATGTGGCTTCTTTACATCCTTAGTTATAAAACTTCTGTTCAGCTAGACTTCAGATGGTTCTCTAGGTTGACTGTTTTATAAGTTAGTTGTAATTTTAGTGTGGTGACAGAATGAGGCAACACAGCCTTTATCTACTCCATCTTGGTTCTTTTTCTGATTTTCTTGAAACACACACCTGCATTGCTTCAAGCCTTTGGTTAGCTTCAAGTATTGTGAAAAAGTTGATTCTGACCAGTTTTACATTGCTTTAATGGAGGGGACCAACTTTAGAGGTATTTACTGCCCACTCTTTTCACTGATATAATCATATGCAATTGCTTTTTAAATTGTTTAAGATAAGAAAAAAATCAAATGTGTAATTATAGTGCCTATTATCATTACCTACATAATTACATTTATTGAAACTTAATTTTTTCATATGGATTCAAATTAATATCTGGGTTCCTTTCAGCCTGAAGAACTCTCTTTAATATTTCTTCTAAGGCATGTCTTCAAGCAATGAATTTTCTTAGCTTTTGTTTATCGCAGAATGTCTTAATTTCTTCTTCATTTTAAAAGGACAATTTTCCATATACGCAATTCTCGTTTGACAGTTTATTTTCTTTCTTTCTGCACTTTCACTATGCCATACCTCTGCCTCCATTGTTTCTGATAAATCAGTTGTTCTGATTTTCCTGTAAGTAATGAGTCATTTTTCTCTTGCCCTTTTCAAGAGTCTTTCTTGTGTTTGTTTTTACAGTTTGATTATAATATGTTTAGGTGTCAATTAAAAAAAAATTATTTTACATGATGTTCCTTGAACACCTTGGATGTCCCAATTAATGTTTTTTCACCAAAATTGGGATTATTTCAGCTATCATTTCTTAAAATATTCTTTCTTTTCTGCTCCTTCTCCCTTTGGGGGACTCCCATTATGTGTATCCTTAGTTGTGTTCCACAGGCCTCGTTATTCTTTTTCATTCATTTTTTTCCTTTCTGTTCCTTAGATTAAACAATCCCAATTGATTTATCTCAGAGTTCATTGACTCTTTCTTCTACCATTCAAATCTTCCATTGAGCATCTCTAATGAATTTTTCATTTGTTATTTAACTTTTCAACTCCAGATTCTTTATTTTCTTTATTAGACTTTCATTCTCTTTATTAATAGTCTCCATTTACTGAAACATTGTTCTAGTACTTCATTGTTTAGAAACTTTTTTTAGTTCTTTAAACATATTAAAATAGCTAATTTAAATTCTTTGTCTAGTAAGTCCAAAGATCTACTTCAGGAACAGTTTCTATTGAACCTTTTTTTTTCTGTGTATAGGTCATATTTGTTTCTTTGCATGCATCATAATTTTTGGTTGAAAAAATGGTCTTTTAACTAATATAATGTGGCAAAACTCTGGAAATCAGGTTCTCTATCTTTTCCAGGGTTTGTTTTTGTTGCTTTTTTATTTGCTTAATGACTTTCCTCAGCTAACTGTAAACGCTTTGACATATGTGGCCACTGAAGTCTCTGCTTGGTTAGCTTAATGGTCAGCTAATAATTGGAAAGAGATTTCCTTAAATGTCTGAAACCAATGATTTCCCAGCTATTGCCAAAAAGCTCAGTGTATATGTTGTAGCAAGACTTTAACACTCAGGCAGTTTTCAACTCTGCTGTAGCTTTTATGTTCAGCTTGTGAAGAGCCCCAAAGTCAGCCAGAATGAGAGACTAAGGCCTTTTCATGTCTTGCTACTCAAATAATAAAGCATAAATAAATAAAATAGATAATAGAAAAACAGAGAAAATAAAAAAAACAAAAGTTTGTTCTTTGAAAAGGTTAAGAAAACAGATAAGCCTTTATCTCAAGTGACCAAGAGGAAAAAAAAGAGAAAAATCAATTTACTAAAATCAGGAATAAAAGAGGAGACATTAATATCAATTTTACAGAAATAAAAAGAATTAGAAGGAAATACTATCAACAACTGTATGCCAAGAATTAGATAACCTAGATGAAATAGACAAAAATTCCCATGAAGACACAAAACACTGAAAATGTCTGAAGAAAATATGAGTAGACCCATAACATGTTAAAGAGATTGACTTAGTAATCTAAAATCCTCTTATGAAAAAAAAAAGGATGAGATGACTTCCTTAATGAATTCTACCAAAGGTTTAAAGAATAAATATCAATCCTTCATAAACTCTTCCAAAAAATTGAAGAAAAGGGAATACTTCCTAACTCATTTTATGAGGCCAGTATTACTCTGATATAAAAATTAGATGAAGACATCACAAGAAAATGAAACTGAAGACAAATGTCCCTTATGAATACAAATGCAAAAATCTTCACAAATATCGGCAAACAAAAGCTAGCAACTTATAAAAAGGATTACACATTCCAGAAATGAGAGGTAGGTTTAACATATGAAAATTAGTCAATGCAGTACACCATATAATAAAGGACAAATACTATCAAATGATCATCTTAATAGACACAGAAAAAGCATTTGGGAAAAAAACCCAACACTCTTTCATGATAGAAACATTCAACCAATTAAGAATAGAAAGAGACTTCCTCAACCTGACAAAGGGTATCTACAAAAGCCCACAGCTAGCATCATACTCAACGGTAAAATATTAAAAGCTTTCCTCCTAATATCAAGAACAAAGCAATGATGTCCATTCTTGTCACTTCTATTCAACATTGTAGTTGAGATTCTAGCCAGGTGAATTTGACACACACAAAAAAAGTTAATCCATATTAGAAAGAAAATGTAAAAGTATCTCTAGAGTCAGATGATATCATCTTGTATATAGAAAATACAACAAAAAGTAAACATTAGAGCTGATAAATTTGTTCAGCAATGTTGGAGGATACAAGATGAATACACAAAAATCAATTGTACACACCAACAATAAACAATTTAAAAATAAAAACTTTAAGTTCCATTTATAGTAGCATCAAAAAGAATAAAAAGTATAGATTTAACAAAAGAAATGCAAAACTTGTACACTGAAATTACAAACATTGTAGAAAGAACTTAAAGAAGATATAAATAATGGAAAACAATATCACATTCATGGATTGGATTGGAAGACTTAATATTAAGATCTCAATACTCCCAAAATTGATTTATAGGTTGAATACAGTCTCTATTAAAATCCCAACTGTTTGTTTTGTTTTGTTTTGCAGGAATTAACAAGTAGATCTCAAAATTCATATTGAAATGCAAGGGACCCAGAAAAGTTAAAACAATATTGAAAGAGAGTAAATTTGGAAGACTTCTATTCCCAAGTTCAAATCTTACTACAAAACTATAATAATCAAGAGTCTGTGGTACTAGCATAAGGTGAGACATCTAGATCAATGGAATAGAATTAAGAGTCTAGAAATAAATCCTTACATTATTTCTGAATTGATTTTCCATGAAGATATTTCAATGTGGGAAAGAACAGTCTTTTTAACAAATGGTTCTGGACAATTGGGTATCTACATGCAAAATAATAAATTTGGATGCTTACTACATGCCATATACAAGAGGCATAGATGAAATTCTTTCTCACTGACCTCAGAAAGAGCTAATCATACTGTCATTTTCCATAATATATTAGGAGACTCTGGGTCCTATATAAATCTTTTATTTTAGCAGGCAGTTACCCTATTTAGGCTTAACATGGAGGTTCTGGCCTACTTTTTTAGGGTATGGTTTCAAAAAAAATTTAATTTTCTTTATGGTATTTATGGTACTATTTTAGTCAGCTTGGTTTATCTGGTGCTGATGGAGCTCCCACTCATTTCTGCTGATGCTGCCAGAGGGTGGAGGTTGTCCTCCAGGCCAGGTCACCTGGTGAACCGATTAGGGGAAAATAGTCACTGTCCTGCAGGGAGGATGAGCACATCTCAAGCTGGGCTACTTGTTTTGGTAGGATACGCCTTGCTGGTGACACCTAGTCACCTGGTATCTCTCAATGGGAGAAAGGAGTCCCAGGCATGGAAGAGAAAGAGTTATTACTCCGGCTTCTTATTGTCAGCCGGGTTCCCAATCAATCCTCTTTGCTGGTACTGCTGGGATCACATGCTGCTGTCAGAAGATAATCTGTTCTATCTGGGGAAGGTTGAGACTTCCTTGGCTGCCTTCTGTTTTTAGGTTGAGGGTTGGGAAATGTCAGGTGTGGGTCACCTCCTTCTCATGGGTTGGGGGAAGCATGATGCCCTGCTGTTGTGCTATTCTTCCAATCTTACGACGCCTAACCAGCTCACCTTCTTCTTACCACTTTGTAAGTTCTCCTTTGTTTGTGCCTTCTGTTGTTTCCAGAGTTTATAGTTGTACTTTCGGGGAAAATCTGGACCAGAAGACCCTGTAAAGCATTTTTCAAAAAAACACTATTAACTGTCATAATGATGAGTAATATTTTGCTTCTGCCCTCAAGGAACTATCATGTAGTCTGAGAGATTTGATACAAGAATATAAACGTAATAAAAGCATTTATTATTTACTATGTTTCAGTTTATAGTTAATAAATATTCATTTTAAGTTAATACATGTTTTACGTTTTTTTAAAACTTCTGAGGGAAGTAATAATATGTTGCCCATTTTAAAGATGTAAAAGAGAACTTAAGCAACTTGCTCAATATTACACAGCTAGTAGGTAGCAAAGTCAGAACTGGGACCTAAGCAGTCTGTTCTAACTTGTTTTTTTAGGGAGACCACTTCATGGACTGTATAGATGTCTGACCAC
>NW_017731604.1:1403699-1410840 GCF_001890085.2 Hipposideros armiger | reverse complement strand
TACAGTTATTTGTTTACTGGCTAAAAACTCCCTCACAGACAGTGCTGTGTGAGCTGGTGCATTGTCGTGATGCAAGAGCCATGAATTGTTGGTGAAAAAAGTCGTCTAACTTTTTCACACAACCTTTTCAGCACTCCAAATAGTAAATTTGGTTAACTGTCTGTCCAGTTGGTATGAATTCATAATAAATAATCCCTCTGATATCAAAAAGGCTAGCAACATCATTGCAACAATTTCATGAACTTAATTGTCAGATCTCGTATGATGTCAGAGGGTAGTAGATTGTGGGAGGGGGATATCACTTTGTGAGGATTGTAAATGTCTAACTATTACATTGTTTTGTATACCTGAAACTAATATATAAATATATAAACATATAAATATATAAATAAATAAATAAGCAGTCTGGTCTAAAAGTTGCTACTCTTAAAACTAAGCTAAGTTGGGTGTCAGTGGAAAGAGGCAAGTAAATGAATGTAGGATTCAGAACAGCAAGTGAGCCCTGCATGGTGTGGAAATCAGAAGAAGGTGGCTTTTAGGAGGTGTCATGTAGGATAAGTAGGATTTTAATGGGTGAAGGTGGCAGAAGTCTAGTTAGAGGGGAAAGTATGTATAAAGGCCCTGTGGTGGTAACTCTGGGGTGGGGAGGGGTGAGTGGGTGCCTACTGAGGAAACAACTAAAGCATCTACTATATAGAGTGGTGAGAGTTAGGACTACAAAGGAGGTTGGAAACATAATATAGAAGGCTTTGAATTCCAGGTTGGGGAAATCAGTCTTGATTTCATAGGAAATAGTGATTCCACAAGAGGCATGGCATAAGCCAATGGATGATTTGTAAAGAACAAGCTGGTGGCAACCGCTGAGAGTGGATACATGGTGCTCAGTGGAGACTAGGAATAAAGGCCTGACCTAAGGCCAAGACACCTAAGATGAAGAGGAGGGGATGTATTTAAGAGCTGTTTAAGAAGTAGAATCAACAGAATTCAGTGACTAATTAGATGTGGAGACTGAGCAAGAGAGAGGAGTTATGGTGACTCCATTTAGGAGTCTGGCTGGCTGGTAATGCTGTTAACTGAAAAGTTGACTTTTTTGGCCCTGGCCTTATGAAAGATATGAGGTCATAGAGGGAAAATAACAGTGCCAAAGCATTTGAATAATACTGCCACCTTGCATTTCTATAGCTTTTTATAATTTTTCTAAATTAAAGTTTATTGGAGTGACAATGGTTAGTAAAGTTACATAGGTTTTAAATGTACAATTCTGTAATACTTTTACATCTACTATATACCACATTTTATAGCAAGATGGTATCCACTGGAGCACAGGATTGGTAAGAGGGAAGCTGAGTAAACATTACTAGCCCCATTTAGCAGGTGAGAGAATATGCTCAGGGCTGGGGCAGACTTATTCAGGTTCTCAAGGACTTGCCTGTTATACACTCTGGCTGCTCCCAGCACAGGCCTGCCCCAAGTCAGATTTTTTAACTTCCAGGTAAGTAGATTCTTTTTTCATAATGGCCTACTACTAAGCCCAGCCCAAGAGGTGGCATTGTAAAGACCCAACAAATGTTTGACCTTAAGGCTGGGCTGCTTTGAAAGTAGCCCTCAAGGTGGGAACCCCAAGGAAAGCATTTGGTAAGTCTTCTATTTATACCTTGTATACAGATACAGCTCACTCACCTACACAAAAAGCTGATGGAAACTCATAAAAGCCCGGCCTTGGCACCAAGCACCAGACACTGTTATGTCCTTTCCACTCACATGTTTGGTCCCACTGTTCCTTATTTTCCTCCTCCTTTTGCACCTGGACTTCTAATGCCCACTTTAGGGTCCTCATTTGAATAATGTTTTTAATTCTGATTATTTAATCCTCAGACCTTAGCCTGCTCTTCCAGGTACAGCTGCTCCAGGTATCCTAGATCCAGGCACTTCTAATTTCTGAACAAACACTTATTACCCATTTTCCTGGAAGTCTCCATTCCCATCTTCCCTTGGGGTGGGATAT
This sequence comes from Hipposideros armiger, assembly GCF_001890085.2. Taxonomy (NCBI): domain Eukaryota; kingdom Metazoa; phylum Chordata; class Mammalia; order Chiroptera; family Hipposideridae; genus Hipposideros; species Hipposideros armiger. Next base: position 1,408,835 of record NW_017731604.1, on the reverse strand, counting down.
TGGACCTTGAGCCTGGATGCTGACAGCGCTGGCTCTTCTGGGACCCTCAGGTCCAGCCACAATAGGCACTCACAGTGCTCAGTGGGAGAAGCATGAGGGGCCCATATTCTTACTTTCCCAACTACTGAGGCCTCCACAGAGAGTGACTAGGTTGACTGGATTATCTCCCACTACTGGGTCCACACCTACCAAGCATCCAAAATGAGGCTATGTGTGCCAAGGATACAAGCCACAATGACAGTTAAGATTGTCCACCATCTGGACAGGGCCTGCATAGGCCAGGCACTTGACAGAGAGACTATACACACATCATTGTCAATCCCCACAAGGTACATGTCATATCTTCCATTTTATAGATGAAGATGCTGAGGCCTAGAAAAGGTCTTGCTTATCCAAGGTCACATAGCTGGTAGGTCATGGAGCCAAGAATAAGACCCGGGTCTGTTTGACTCTAAAACTCATAATATCACTTAACCTCTTACAGGTTTCCGGGAGTAATGACAAAGGGCCTAGGTGAATTTATCTAAATTAAGCATACTTAACATATTAAAATGAATGGAATTATCTGCTCTGTGGTGATCACTTTTTAAACTTTGTTCATTATTTTATTTCTAAAAGAATGCAACATTAAAAAGATATTAGAGAACATCAAGTAAAGGGGTATGGCCCCATACCCCTCTGCCTGGTTTAGCCCATCCTTGAGAGATTGTGTCTTGTTCTGGGACTCACATTTGAAGAGGGATACAAATACTAGAGTGTGTCCAGGAGGGCATGAGATGGCTGGGGAGGGGGATGATACCCAGGCCACATGAGGAAAGGTTGGAAGGACCTGGAGCTGTTTAGAGACAATGCTGGGTGACATGAGTCAGATCATGTTATTCTCTGCTCCCATCTAATTCAGGAGAAGAGCCAAGGTCTTTACAATGGTCTACAAGGCCCCTTACAATCTCCCCCACTCCAACATTACCTCTGTGACCTCATCTGCTTTCACTGTCCCCTCCCTCCACTTCAGCCCCACTAGACTCCTGGTTGTTCCTGGTATACATTGTCTGCTCTTGCCTCAGTGCTTTAGCTCCTCTCTCAAATATGACCTTCTCGGTGAGTCCACTCTTGGCCTCTCTATTTTATTTATTTATTATTATTTTTTTTTAGCTGAGCCATCCCGCCACCTGTTGGCAGCTCATGGCTGCTCAGCTCGGGCTGGACTCAAACCGCTGTTGCTCAGAGCTCAAACTCTTGAGCGAGCTCTTAACCAACTGAGCCACTCAGACGGCCCATGGCCTCTCTATTTTAAATTGCAACCCTGTGTCTCTTCTTCCCTACTGTATTTTTCCCCATTGTACCAATCACTATCTGACATACTACAAGGCCTGACAATTAAGTTCGTGAACTTGTTGAACCGATGCTGCTAACCTTTTTTGACATCAGAGGGATTATTCATTATGAATTTGTACAAACAGAACAGTTAACCAAGTTTACTACTTGGAAGTGCTGAAAAGGCTGTGTGAAAAAGTTAGACGACCTCAACTTTTTGTCAACAATTCATGGCTCTTGCATCACGACAATGCACCAGCTCACACGCACTGTCTGTGAGGCAATTTTTAGCCAGTAAACAAGTGTATTGGAACACCCTCCCTACTCACCTGATATGGCCCCCAATGACTTCTTCCTTTACCCAAAGATAAAGGAAATATTGAAAGTAAGACATGTTGATGACATTCAGGATGTCAAGGGTAATATGATGACAGCTGTGATGGCCATTCTAGAAAAAGAGTTCCAAAATTGTTTTGAAGGGTGGATTGGGCACTGGCATTGGTGTATAGCTTCCCAAGGGGAGTATTTCAAAGGTGACTGTAGTGATATTCAGCAATGAAGTATGTAGTACTTTTTCTAGGATGAGTTCACAAACTTAATTGTCAGACCTCGATAATTTTTGTGTATTTATTTTGGTTATTATCTGTCCCCCCACCCTCCCCTCTAAAAAAGTAAACCCCATGAGGGCAGAAATTTTTTTCTCTCTCTTGTTCACTGCTGCATCACCAGCACCTAGGACAGAACCTGGCATATAATAGGTACCCAACGTTTCTTGAACCAAAGGACATTATCTTTGCCTTCAGATCTGGTAAGGCTATTACAGGGCAAAGAGAGCACACAAGATCCATGTGGCTCTGAGGGACTAAGCTTGGTTGATTCCAGATCAATATAAGAAGGGACATCTTAGACATTAAAACTGCTCCAATAATCTATGCCAGTGGAGGTGAGCAGGAATGGGACAGATGGTATAGGGGTCATTTAAGCATCAAAAGGGGAAGGGTCTGGAAAGGACTTAAGCTTGAGATTCTATGTTCTCCAAACCCCTCATTTATAGGTGAAGAAACTGAGGGTCTGAGAAATCACCCAAGTTTCCATCAGTTGCAGGCAGGGCAGGGACTAAAATCTTGGTGTCATGAATTCTCCGACAGTGAAATCATTTTTATTTTTAATAGATAGTATTTTGTGGTAGGGTAATTTCTGAAAATATTCATGTTTGTTCTCATCTGTTGTCCCTCTATGTCACCACCCTCAATTCCCCTGCTCCATGGAAGTAACCAAGCCCTTGATAGACCTGTTGCAAGAGATATTCCAAAGTGTAGAAATCAGGAACAGGCTAAAGCCACAAATTCTCCGATTCTTTTAAGAAAGCCTGAAACCCCCGCTGAGGACATATTATCATAAAAGAGAAGAGTCTTTGGAAATCCCAAAGTGAAAAAGGGAGATTCCTAACATTCCCAGTCCCATGTGGAAAGGGAGAGCTCCTGAGTTGGGCAGAAGGAATTCAAGCATTGTTTATGGCAGTGCTTCAAAGACAGCGAGGAGATGGCTCTACGGTGCCCAGAGGGAGGCAGAACCTAAGTCCCCAGGGATCTCAACTTCCCCTCCCACACTGGTGGCATGGAAAATGAGGGTGTCAGTGGTGACTGGAATAGACTAGAGATTAGCTGTTCTTGCCCTAATTTATGGATAAAACAATCATCCCCTGGAGGCCAGTGCAACTCTCAGGGGGCCCTCAGTCATAAATGACATGGAATATTTTGCTTTCCTGTTAGGATGGGGAGCTTGGACTGAGAACTCAGTTACTTTAAAGAAAACAAACAAGTACTATTTCTTGGTCACCCACATGAGTTGTGGACAGAGATTGGATGCCCATTTCATTTCTGAATCTTGAAGGACATAACATTACTTTTAATCACAGAATTTGTGACCAGGCAAAGAATTCAGTTCCTGTTGGTGATGGGTGCTCACAGGAGCCCTTGGGAAGCCTCATGAGGTGCTCCATGGGCTGGGAGAACCACGCAGAAAATGTGCTCTGGCATTCAAAGGGAGGAGTGGAAAAACAGGAGAGAAACTGAAGGAGCAGAGGAGAGTAGCCTTAAGAGCCCATCAGACAGCAATTATTCTCCCAGAGAATGAGACTTTTTCCCACTGTGGCTATTAAGTGATTTACAATTAAATAACTCTTCATGAGGCAGTGCTCCAATTGATGGTGAAGGTCTGAGTGGCAGGAGGCCCGTTTTCCAGGCATCTAAGTGCTCACATCTATTGACTCACTCTGCTATTCATCATCTTTCCCAGGCCACTTATTAGCAGGTTTAAGTGGGAGGGGGGTAGGGCCCACCTGGCTGGGAACAATTCTCAGAGAGCCAAGGCTGGATGTGGAAGTGGGGAAAGGGAGTCCCTCCCTGGGCTCACAAGGGCCTCTGACGCAGGCTCAGGTTTGGAGTTAGGAGGCTGGGCTGGGCCCAGTGGGATAACGAGGCAGAGCTTTAGGATGCTCTGACTTTGTGCCTGCTGCTGAGGGCATTACTGAGATTTACCTCTAGTACCCCTAATATACAGCTAACCAGCAGCTTCACTCAGGTTCAATGGTAAACGCAGGAGAGTGGAGTCCAGTGATCTGGCTGTGAACTTTAGCAAGTCTCTTAACCTAGCTGAGGTTCAGTTTACTCATATGAAAATGCAGGAAACGTCAATCTCATAGAGTTGAGATAAGGATTACACAAGATAATGTAGTTAAAGTGTCTAGTGCCTGCCACATATCAATGATAATATTCACTCGGTGTTTGGAAAACTATTAGCAATAATCTCTCTTCCATCATATTTTCCACCATAGCCTGCCCATTCTCTTTCCCACTCTAATGTGCAATCAATGTTCTATATTACCGTGAGCAAGTCATTCCACTTCTTCATGCCTCCGCAGCCTCATCTGTAATGTGGGGATAAAATCATCTACTTTGCCTACCTGCTTCAGGGGCCTTTTAGATGATAATGATGATGTAGAGTTTGCAGACTAGAAAGTGATACCCTCAGTTCACTTGCTGTTATTGGATAGGTCTTGCTTTCAGAAGCCATGCAGCCCAGCCTGTCTAGGAATTATCTAGAGAAAGAACACAATCAGTAGGGCCCAGAGCCTAGTCAGGATGGGGGGCAGTGGAGAGCTACCAGCTTGCCCATAGCATTCTCCAAAAGGCTTGTACAAAGGTTTCTTATCTGTTGGGTTTACATCTGCTGTAGCAGAAACTGGGGACAAAGGCAGCTAACTTGCTAGGCACAACCTCAGCCCTCAAGTGGACAAGCAATGGAGCTGATGACAAATGTGGTTTTCTTGAAGATCTATAGGAAGGTCTTAGAAGGTTCTCTCCACCAATGCCCCCCTCCAGTATTGTAAAGGACTCCCCAGGGGGGGCACAACAAAGGCAGCCATCATTCATAGTACAACCATTCTTACCACTCATCTTGTCCAGCAGGTCCAATGCATTAGCCATGTGGGGTACCACAAAAAAGAACTCCACCCCAGGCCAAATGAGTCAGAGTCAGGGTGGTGAGTGCTGCACCTAGGTAGTTGAAAAAGTCCCATGGGCCACTCTGAGGTAGCCCAATCTTCTGACTTGCATATGGAAACTAGTCAAGTCTACGCGGTCTGACAATTAAGTTTGCAAACTTGTTGCAACGATGTTGCTAACCTTTTTTGACATCAGAGGGATTACTCATTATGCAGCATTTTTTTTTTTTAGCTGAGCCATCCTGCTACCTGTTGGCAGCTCAGCGGCTGCTCAGCTCGGGCTGGACTCGAACCGCTGTTGCTCAGAGCTCAAACTC
>NW_017731604.1:1352695-1402694 GCF_001890085.2 Hipposideros armiger | reverse complement strand
AAAACGACAGCAACTTGTCTGTTCCCCTTTCCCCAATTCCCCAGCACTGTTCCCATCCCCCCAATTCCCCAATAAAAATCTTTAAAAAAAAAATTAAGGCATAAACCCAGGCCTCCCTAATTCCACAACCCCCATGAATTCCCAATGGATATAATAAGACCTTCCCAGAAGATCTTGCTCCAAATGCTCCCTGAGCAAACATGACCCTCTTCTGTGTTCCATGAGCAGCCCAGGACAGATAATTCAATTTCTATGAATTGTCAACTTCCTTCCCAGAAGGTTCTCTCTTTTCTTTCTTGCTAATTTGCTTTATTTTGACTTTCCTTAACACATGAGGTCCTAGGAGCCACCAAGCTTCTTTGCGAGTCTGGGAAGGAGCCCGAGGGAGCCCTCCAATTGTGTTTGTGGCAGCACTGTCCATAGCACTTTTCTGTTTTGTTTTCAGTTTTTAGCTGAGCCATCCTGCTACCTGTTGGCAGCTCAGCGGCTGCTCAGCTCGGGCTGGATTCGAACCGCTGTTGCTCAGAGCTCAAACTCTTGAGCGAGCTCTTAACCAACTAAGCCACTCAGCCAGCCCCATAGCACTTTTCAAGCAGCTGCTTTTTCAGGTTTGGACATGGCAATTGGGTGGAATTCGAGGAAGTCCACCAGCAGACGTCTGTCTCCCTTGCTTGTCAGGGACCAAGGGTAAGAGTCTGGATTAGAGAAACCAAAGCCACTAGCACAATCACCTTCTCCTAGTTGATGGTACAGGTGGGCCTTTCTGTGTATAATAGAGGGGCAAGTGATTTCTGCCTAGGCTAGGACAGGTCGGGAAACCAGGACATGACTCCAAGGTAACTGGGATATTGTGGTACAACTCTGGTGCCTACCACATGAGATACCCTACAGTAATGGGCAGAAGCCACATGCTCCTTATTTTGTCCCATGGCTGAACAGATGTAGCAGGCAGTTAGCTACCTGGTCAGCATGTCATCTCTGCTCATAGGCCTGGGTGAAGGATGCCATTCCTGCAGCTTGGCCTGATAGTCCTACCATTGGATATATCTTTTTGATGGAGCTGTCAGTAGGAGGCCCACACCTGTCTGTTGGGGAGGCCAGCACATTCACATGAATGGAGGCTAATTTCAGAAGTGCTTGCAGCCCCTGTCAAGTCTTAGGGTGTGGAAGGTGTGATGGAGAGTTCACCAACACAGTATCATACCGAGATGCAGGGCATGGCTTGGATAAAGAACTGAAGTTTCCTCTACTTTTAATTTCAGCTCTGGCTTGTTTCCACTTCTGGGTGCCCCTTCTACCTCCTTGCTTTTGTTTTTTTTCCTTTCAAGGACAAACCCTGAAACTATGGCTCGGTCACAAGCATGCTGCTGTGGAACAAACCACAAGAATGCACTTTAGTGACTGGGGGGCTCCATCTTGAACCCAGTTTATTAGCATTCAGCAAAGAAATATATGTTGTTACAAACAGGCAGTGCATCAAGATATCCAGATGTGAGAACAAGGATTGGAGAGGTCACAATCCAGGAAATTCCATGATGTCTCAGGGACAGGGAAGAGGAAGCTAGGGTACATCCAGGGGCCATGCTCCCCTTTCTGCACTGGGAGAGAAAGAACTCTTACACCTAGGGTGGGGATGTACTGCAGTTCCTAATTTCTTCCTTCTATCCCCCAGCCATTTTATTTAACATGACCTAAATATACATTCCTGGTTTCTTCCCCCCACCCCCACCCCCGTATACAGCAGGGAAAATAAGCACCAATAGTAACAAGAATAATAATTAAAGCCCCACCTCTCAGTAAGTCCAACCCTTATACATATACATGCCATGTGGATTTTCTTCTTTGGAGTGACTATAGGATGAAAAATGGGGATCAGGCCAATAAGCCATCACCCTGTCACTGTTCCCCAAAGTACCATCCATGTGTGAGCTGGAGCAGGGCAGGGAGGGGGAACAGTGGTAGAGGGAGAGATTTCTCCCAAAGCAGCAAGAGGGGTCAAGGAGTTCCCAATGTCTCTTCTGGGTGAATTTCCCAATCAACTGAGTTCCTACAGAGTCCCATGCAAGGTTTTCCTCAATGAGATGGCTAATTCTTGATGGTTCAAGCATCATTGCCATCTGTCTCCCCCAACTTCTTGGGGAGACAGGGCATGGTTGAAACCCTCTACCCTTCCCACTGGGTGGAGAATATCCCTGTCCCCAAAACACTCCTCTGGAGAAACTCAACTTGACAAATAGCACAATATGGGAACTCTGGTTTCAAAACGAAAGCACAAAACATAAAGAGTTAAAAAAGAGAGAAAGAGACAGAGACAGAAACATGAGTACTTCCAGGAAGTCTACAAACAGGGGAAAGGATCCAAAATAAAAAATAAAGCCATAAAACGACACGCTGTCTACCAGGTTCCACATGCCTGAGTCACCTGGCATTTGATTTAGTACCTGGGCATCTTCTGCTGTCCCTATCATGGAGGGAGGGGAAGGACAGTGCGATACATCAGGGGTGGGGAGAGGGGAAAGAGTGAGGGCCCTGGCCAGTTGAGATGCCAGCCCTCTGCACAAGCAGCAGCAATTTTTGTGTCATCTTTGTTTTGTTTAAAACTGTAAACAGCACCGCTTAAAAATAAAATATATCAGAAAAGAACAATTGATAAACATCGTTTTCCATGAATATAAAATGCAAACAATACAAAAATAGATAATTGACTTTTGATATATATATATATTAAAAACAACTTGGATGCAACATACACATGGGTAAACTTGAAGTCTCCCTGCTAAACCCCCCATGCCTCCCTCTAGTAATAGGGCCCGGGGGCTGAGGGCAGGTAGGGTGGTGGCACTGGCAAGGGTGGGAAAGTTGCTGGCAGCAGGATAAGGGGAATGCACCCTGGGTATCAGAAGCTACTTCCCTCCTTGGTACAGTACAGAGGAGGGAGGGAGACTGGTGTTGACTGAAGCCTTTGGCCCAGGAGGCTCGTGAACTGGTACCCAAGCTAAGTCCAGCTGGGCAGGGAAGGCCTTAATGGCCCCAAGGCAGGGCTTCCTTGAAGGCGCTAAAGCACCGAGTAACTGGCGGCCCTGGGAGAGGCCTCCTAGGTGTCCTTTTCTAGCCACAATCACTGGTCCCCCAAGGACCAGTGTCATCTGGGAATTCTCAGGATCACAGCTGTCTGGCACTAGATAAACCTACAGGGTAGATAGATGAGGGCAGCCACCTCCTTTCAAGTCATATCTTCCCTTGAGGTATCATCCAAAAGCATTATCCCAAGACCTGGCAATACAGACACGGTGTTCATCTAGTCACAGCCTAGGAGGTGTGGACTTGACATTGACACCTTTAGTAGTCCGGGCATATTTGGTTCCAGCCAAGCAAGCACTGGCCTATGTTTGGGGAGAGGCCTAGAGCTTGGCTGGCTCTCCCAGTGTCACCCTGCACTGCCATCACATGTCCCCAGGCAGGTCTTCCTTTCTCTTCTAGGCTGAAGCTGGGACTTAGCCACAAACTACTTAGATCTGGAGACTCTAGAGGAGTCTGCTTCTGCAGCCATGCATCCTGACTGCCCCACTTCTGGTGGTGAGGATGCTGTTCCTGGGCTGGCCAAGAAAGCGAAAGGACTTGCAGGCAGTAATGTTGTCCAAACCATAAGCTGCTGCTCAGTCCTAGGCCTACTCTGTGGTATGCAAACTTCCAAAGCCCAGCAAAGTATGTCAGACCTATGACTGCTCCCTTCAGAGGCAGCACCTCATGCTGCCTCTTGCCACTGAGGACAGCTCTCTCAGCCCTTGGCCAAAGGCTGACCACCTACTTTTTCTCTTCCCAGAGAGGCTGGTGGCCCAGTGGGCGCTGGAGGCTGGTGATGGCTTTACTACCTGTGGTGGCTGCCACAGTCCACATCCAGACAGGAGCTTGAGCTGCCTTAAAGGACAAGCAGAGACAGAGGAGGCAAGTGGTAGGTTTTCCCCTGTTGTAAAGGCATTTGGTGAGTGTTTACTTCCTGCCAAACAGCCAGGCCCATTTTAGCCCCACTTTCCCAGGGCAGCTTTGGTGAGAGGACAGAAGGTTGGAATGTGGGCACTTTTCTCCTGGAATAATGTGCTTGGTGTGAGGAGGGCCTTTCACCCTATTTCATTTTCCAGCTCCATGACTGACGCATTTCTTCACGATGCAGACAAAGTCAGCCTGGAAAGCTGGTCTGGGTCCCTTGAGCAGTGGTGGCGGTGCTATGCAAACTTGTGTGGTGCTTCCAGGGGTGCTGCTTCTACCAGCTAAGCCTGATTTTGGGGGCACGGGTACTGGGCCAACCCCAATTTGAGAAATGGTGACAAAGACCAGTGCAAACATATCCCCTGGCCAAGGGGTAGTTTGCCCATATAGTCACCTTTGTGAGTCGGGGGTGGGATGGGGGGAGGGGGGACAACAGCAGCTATTCCCAAGCCAAGCTGCCATATCTTAGGAATGGTGAGAGCCCTGTTGACCCCTTCCCTTAACGGGCAAGGAGATGGGTGGGGGTGGGGGCAAGAACAGGGACAGTGTGGGCAAGGATCATAATTTGGGTGAACATATTCAGGCAAAAGTTGTTCCATATACTATTCCCAATAAAGAACTTTAAAAGGAACCCTCTAGTGTTGGCGATGAATGAGGTTGAGATCGGAAAGATTAGCCTGTTGCAATGTCTTCCTGACAGCAACTTTTCCCCACCAGCATTTCCAAGCTAGTTTCACATGAAAACTGTGGATGCAGGAGAAGGGAGGGTGCCAATTCATTCCATAAAGGGCTGTAACTGCCACGCAAATCAGTCCTGAAGCTTGGCAGAGTGAGGGCAGGTCACAGTCTTTCCTCTCAAGAAGCCCAGTCCTTTGATGGTGCTAAGGACTTAGCTAATTGGAAGATGAAAGCTCTTTAGAGTCCAGAAGAGCAGCCTAGAAGCCTTTGGTGTCCCGTCTCTTGGGAGTGTTAGTCTGAAGCCTCTTTACAGCATCCACATGAAGGGGTGAGCAAGGCATATGAAACTTTTTGTTTTTCAGGGGAAAGCAGTTTTCCCTTCTAAGAAGCTGGATTGCCTTGAGCTCTGCAATGTCTGAAATCCTGTCCTGCTGGCTGGGGCAAATGGATCTCCTTTTTCTATCCTTTCCCTGCAACCTACAAAAACCCCAACCCCTATAGCCAAGCCTAATTTAGGCCACTTCTCTTCTTGTATCTCAATTAAAAGAATGTATTCTTTGTGATGAGACTATGAAAATTTCCTTTGGAGGAAAAAAGAACTAAAATTCAAAAGCATCTGCAACTCAGGAAGTCACAAGCTTAAGAGAGGAAGAAGGAAAATATCCTATCATTCCAGAGTTCAAGACTTACAGCAGTGTCTATGATCGAACCTTATTTTGTCTTCTGTTTGCACCTGGATGAATCTGATCACTCCATTAAGGGGATTAGCATTTTTGTCTTCAACCCAAGTTACGGCCTGCCAGATTAGAAGGCCCTCATCTGGTTATGATGCCAAAGTCCACAGCAATAGTCAGTGAGACACATACTACTTGATCCTCTCTAAGGACAGCTAGCTGGGGCAAATAGATTATAGTCATCTGATGTAATGGTGGCAGCTATGCCAAGACAGAAGGGAGTAGGGCTGGGGAGGATCTGTACCGTAATTTCACATTGCTAACAGCAAGCAAGCCCCCTATCCCCACATGGGAGGCAGTGCAGACCTGGCTGTTGATCAGTGGTTCATCATTCACTGGGTGGGGGAGGTGGCAGGGAGTTCTAAGGGTTCAGCCTGTGTCAAGGATGCATGCTATACTCGTATATATAATCACTAACTCGGCAACTGGAATAGGCACAAAATTACAGCATCCCAAACCCTGCATGGGTCACAAGAAGAAACCCCCAAAGCAACAACCGGAGCACAGCAGCAGCAGCAGCAGCAGCCTCCCGGGGCAGATGTACTTGAGCTGAATGTGGCCACAGATGGCAGAAGAGGGAAGTGGGAAAAATAAAGGCGAAAACTCACAGGAGCTTTCCTCGGCCAAAAGGATTTTCAAGTTAAACAGCAACCCCCACCCCCAACCCCTCTGCCCAACCCCTGGTCCCCATTCACATGCTCAGGCCCCATGCCCCCACTCCAGAATTGATGATGACTACTCAGCTAGGTTTCCATTCACGGCAGTGGAGGAGTAACTGGTGGGGAGAGAGGCACCTTGCTCAGCCCTCTCCTTTGACAGGTCAAGGCTGGAAGCCCCATAGTGAATGGGCTGAGGCCGGACCCTGGGCAGCTGAGGGATGCCATGGGTGATGCCCACAGGCTTGGCCTGGGGCAGAGGGCTGGGGCTGAAGCCTCCAGAACTGGAGGAGCAACTGGGCTCATCAACAGGCAGCAGCACATCTCGAGGCCTGGCCCTCACACTCTGGGAGGCGTGTGGCTGGAGATTATAACAAGGACCCATAGGCAGGGGTAGGTGTGAAGGCCGAGCTGGTTGGGGCCCAGATTCCCTGGGTGCCCTTGGCTCTGGCCCTGGTACTGACAGCAACACTGACATAGCCACAGGAGGTATACAACAGGCTGCCTGCCCATATGGAGACTGGCTGGAAGGCCCATCCACCTGGCCAGTATTTATCCAGGCAGGGCCTGGCCCCACTGGGAGAGGACAGGGAGCCCAGGCAGGCCAGTCGTAGGCCCCTGGAGGTTCAGTATAGAGGGACAAGGGACTGTCTTGGCCCCATTCTTCCTCCTCTTCTTCTTCATCTGAATCTTCTTGCTGAGCCTGAAGCTCATCAGACTCCATGTAGCCCTGGGCCAGGTGGGAATTGGAGAGCTCTAGCTCTAGGGTCTCTGCAGTGTCAAGGGAGCGGCTCCTCCTGTTCAGGGCCATGGCCGCAGGTGGAGGTCGAGGGTGCATGCCAGGCAGTCCTAAGTATCGAGGGAGACTGCTCACACCCCAGGGCAGACCTTGGTAGAATCGGCTGCGGTAGTTGTTGAAGGCGTGTTTCTGGTAGTAGCCCAGCTCAAATGCTTCCAAGGAGGCTGCAAGGTCCTCATCATTGTGGAATTCAGGATTTTCTTCACATTTGCCTTCTCCATCCCTTTCCACATCAGCGATGTCAAAGGTCACCATGGGTGGCAGCTGTGGGAGGTTTTGAGTAAACGAGGAGTCAGAGTCAGAGCTGCATGACATGCTGGAGAAGAGGTTACCATTGCTGGTAAACTCCACAAGGGCTTGCGAGAAACTCACAGTGGCATTCCCTTCCTTCTCAACCTCCTCTTCCTCTGGCTCCTCAGGGGGTGAATAAGTAGGGTAGGCCCTCCTGGGAGAGCCTCCAAAATTTGCTTCTTGCATGTCTGGTTCAAACATAGCATCACTCTGGAAGAGCTGCATCAGGCAGGTACTTTGATCCTTCTTGGAACAGGTTCCCTCAAAACGCTTCTCCAGAGGACGGAAGTCCCTCCAGTCTGGCTCGCTGCTTGAAGTGGCAGGGAAAGCTGATGTGGTTCCCCGGTGGGAAGTCTGAGAGGCCCCTGATGCCCCTACCACCAGGCCCATCACTGATGGGCCTAAAGGCCTCATCTGATACTCCATGATGGGCTTCTCCTGCCGTGCCTGGACCTCTCGGACTTGGGCCTCTCGAGCACAAGCCTCTCGGGCACAGGCCTCTCTGGTGCAGGACTCTTGCGCTCGGGCCTCTCTGACATGAGCTTCTTGGGTGTGGCCCTCTCGGGCATGGGCTTCCCTGGTGTGAGCCTCTCGGGCACGTGCCTCCCGGGCCTCTCGGGCCTCAAGCTGCTCTCGCCGAAGCTCCCAATACAACAATTGCTTCTGGATGGTCACTAGCCGTTCTTCTTCTGTCTCCATTGCCCCAGGTGGCCTAGAGGAAGAAAAGGGCTCAAAGTTCAAGAAGGGGTCAAATATCTCAGAGCTGCGACCATGGAGGTCATAAAGGCAGTCATCCCCAGGTGGGGAATTCTCAAGGCTGTCATCTGGCTCATAGAATTCATAGAGGGCATCTCCACTATAGCTGTCTCGGGGCAGGCAATCCCTGCGGACAAGCCCCAGGGCCTCACCTGAATCATCCTCAAATCCAGGCGTGGTGGAGTCATAATAACCCTCGTCACTATTGGGGGCAGACTCTTGCTGGTCACTCTGAGGAGTCAAAAGGTCCCCAGGAGCTAGGCCAGGATAAGACTGAACTGGGTCAAAGAGCATGTAGCTGTGGTGGCCTGGGGATGTGGTGGGATGGTATCCCAGATTCAGGTTAGGTCTTGGGTACATCTGAGCACTTGCCCATAGATATTCTAGGTCATCGTCTTCTTCTGCCTTGACTCCCTTTCCTTCCTCCTCTAATTCCACCTCCTCTTCCTCCTCTTCTTCCTCGTCATCCTCATCTGGCAAGGCCATTTCCTCCCCACCTCCTTGGTAGGTAACCAAGCAGGAACTTCGCTTGGTCCCATCGCGATTGGCCCTCTGGCCTCCAGAGGCCATGCTGTCTGTCATACTGTCCATGTCCTGCTCTGCTATGATGTCACCACAACCTGTCAGTGAGTCAAAACTTTTCAGAGAGGTGACATCTCCAAACAAAAGGCTCAGTTGGTCCCCAACAGGGCCACTGGGTAGATTTATCTCTCCTACCACCACCTTCTCCCCTGTTTCTGGGCTGTGGGGCTCCTCTAGGCCACTGGCTTCAGGGGCAGGCTTGGGCTGCAGGAGTGCTGAGGCACACACCTCCGTGGGTTTTTCTGGATCTTTACAAGCTGTCTTGTCCATGGCTGCTGGAGAAGGCTCTGGTGCTGAAGAAACTTTTGACCCAGGGGCATCTTGGGGGTTGGCATTTTCCTTTCTTAGGGCTTGGAGGGTTTCCTCAGCATGGGACAGAAGGGCTGAGCTCACATGCTCATGAGACCTTGCTCTGGGCTCCTCAGGCCCCTTGGCCTCTGGTTCACTTTGCTCAGCCCCAGAGATTTTACTCTTCCGGTGACGGCGGATACTGCTGAAAAAACCTTTCAGGCCTTTCTTTGGCTTAGGCACAGAGGGAGCCTTCTCTGCCCCAACTTTCTCTGTGGCTCCAGCCACAGATGTCTTGCGTCTGGAGCCTGTCTCCAAAGCCCCATGGGCACTCTGGGAACTGGGAAGTTGGCAGGGTGACTCAGACAAAGGTAGGGAGAGGCCGGTTCCTTCACTGACAATGTCTTCATGGCTACGGGCTGCCTCACTCAGGCCATCATGGGTCTTGCTCTTGCTAAGACCCTTCTTGGTGCTGCCTTTCCCAAAACCTTTGCTCCGTCCCCCTCCAAAGAAACTAGGCAGTGTACAGATGCCCTTCTTGCCACCAAAGAGTTTCATGGCAGTTTTCTTCAGCCTACCTGGGCCAGATGAGGGTGGCTCTGATGCTGGTCCTTCTGTTGTCTCAGCTGCCTTGTGCTTGCCTCCTTTCTCTGCTCCTTGGTCCTGGGTGTCCACAGAGGCTGCTGCTCCCTTGGCCTGAACAGCTTCATCCTTTCGGGTCTCCATGGTGATGGGGACAACTCAGGTATGTTCAGCTGAAAACGCAGCCTTCTGGCTTCCTGGTTGGCACTGTTACAACATCATCAGTCAGGAAGCATCACAGTTGGGTCTGGAGAAGATGAGAGAGATAAAGACAGAGAGACAGTACTGGTGAGCAAGCATCCAGGCAGGGTTTGTTTTCACAGGTGTCTGTGGTTTCAGGCTTGAGTGGAACCAGAAAGAAAGAGAAAATGTAGGGAAAACCTTAATGCACTCCATATGTTTGGCTTGCTGGGCCAGCCTCCTCTGGGCCCCAAGGCAGCGAAACTCTACACTGAGCAACAGGCAGCCACCACCCCTACCCCCTTGCTGGGTCCACTCCCTTCAGGCTACCATAATCTCAGGGGAGCCCTGGGCAGGGGGAACTGCAGATGTGAGAAAGGCCCAGTGGTACTATTGGCTGTGGGAGGGATTATCAAGTAGAGGAGGGGAGGGAGAGACAGGAAAGACAGGATGGAGGCTGGCTCTGACGACATAGAATTTTGAAAAGCATCTGGCAAAACAGCCCATTTAGTCCTCACTGAGCTCTACGGGATCCAGGCCTCGATTTCACATTAGCCTGGGCTCTCACTGACATTTTGCCTGGGGCTGGGAAGAGAAATAGACCTGAAGTTTCACCTCCTCCCCACAGGCTCTCTAAACTGCCTGCAGGACCATGCTCCCGGACCTGCCTGCAGACCCACATTCCAGAGCTGCAATCCAGACCTCCACTATCCTCAGTCCAGGAGGCCTAGCAATACCTAGGGGGCAAGTCTAGGTCAGACTCTCTATTGATTGTCCTGCTGGGAAGAGATTTTAATGTGGCCCTCAACAACTGGAACCCCCAAGTTCCACTTTAGAACCACGAGGCAGACTGTTTCTTCTCTACTCCCCTCATTATTTTTGCTCCCATCTAGCAAGGGAAATCCTTGAAGGCATAACTCCACACGATTTATGTTCCTGGCCTGGGAGTTGGGCTCTCAACATCTATTTAAATAAATACCTGGTCAAGGCACACCCTTCTGGTCCTAGGCTCACAATGCTCCAAACACCCAAATGCCACAGAGATAGAATAAAAAGAAGGGCTAGTTACCATCCACCCCTACCTACAACACATGCCCCCCTCCCAGGTCCAATGTATTCATTCCAGTAACTACAGCTGGTCGACAGCTGGATCGGTGACCAGCCTGCTGAAGCCCAATGACTCCTCCCTGGAAAGTCCGTTACCACTGTGTCCCTTCTTTGTAGAGTAGCCATCAGCAGACAGGGAGCTAGGATATGGAAGGGAGGCAGAACAGCTACAGGGAGCCAGAGAGAGAGGTAAGCACCACTGTTGTCCCCGGAGCAGCTGACCAGTACATTAGCCCTGTGATTGGTTGCCAAGGTAATAAAACTTATACATTCACCTCCAGTCAAAGACTATTGACCATCACTGGGGCCGGTGAGAGACTGCCAGCTATACTCCAGCCTCTGACCTCATTAGAGGAACCCTCTTGGAGCCCCTGATCCTGTCTTGCGAACATTAATTTTGTGCCTTGAGCCTTGCTTGGCTTGATATTTGAATCATCATTGTGATCCAGGCTTCCATCAGGAGCACTCTGCAGAAATGAATATTAAACTTGGAGCAAGATATTGGCTGGCTATTCAGAAAATAAAAGAGACAAAAACTTATCTAATCCCCTCTCTGAAGAGATCTGTATTGCCATTTGCTCAGAGTAGGTCCCCCCCTTGTCCCCGCCCCATGTGACATAGTTTTATATGACATTGTTCCAGCTCAGCCCTGTAACTGATAGCCACACAATAGACAGGGCCATCCCCCTCCCCACAAATATACAATCATACAACCACTCAGAGTCCTCTGCCTCCGGGTCTGATGGGAAGGGGCGCCCTATCATGTATTTGAATCCCCCACTTTCCAAAGCACAGATGTTTTTAACCCGAGCCCTGAAATTACTGAGTGCTGTCATTATGGCACTGAGCATGGGGGAGGTGGCAGTAGTGGAGTTGTTTGTGAAACTGTATTCCCCTCTGTGGAATTCATGAGACAAATCTCTACCAGCATTTGGTGATAGACATTGAGCTCAGTGCTGCCAGGCAGGCCAAGAAAGGGGAACCCCTAGCCCTTGCTTTTGAGGAGCTTGTAGGCTAACAGGGAGAGTCCCATATATAACAATCTGAAAGCACAACATGATGCAGGCCTTAAAGAAGAGCCCTATTATTGCTTAAGCTGGCTGGAGGGCTATCATTCTTCATACCTTGTTATCATATCCCTGGATAAATTTGAAAGACAGAAAGACACCCCCTGGGCTGAGAAAAGCTACCTTGAGGAGGAGGCATTCAATCTGAGTCTTGTCAGACAGGAGTGAGTAGAAATGGCAATGATTTAGGGGAAGGGATGGGCGAGACTACTAAGTATGGATTGAAATCAAGGAAGATCAAGGGCCAAGTGACAAATCTTATGGGCCTAGACATCCTGGTGAATTGAAGGCTGCATTGTCCTGCTGGGTTCAGGGCTGGGGGGCAGTCCCTTTGGGCCTTCTGCTGCCCTTACTCCTGTGCTTCATTGGGGTAGAGGCCAGCCCACTGCTCTCTATGTTGTCCCCTTCCCTGCCATTGACATGTGCAGTGTGTTGTGCAAGGAGCCATGGGCCACAGGAGTAGGGTCCAAGCCATGCCAGGGGACCCTGAACATGCCAAGGCACCCCTCTGAAAGGCACTTGTGAAATGGAGATCAAAAGAGCTCTTCTATCTCTATCTATCCCCCCATTTCCCCAGTCCACTGCAGTAGGGTGGGGATGAGATGAGAGAATGGACACCAAAAGCACTCTGTAAACTACAAAGTGCAGTGCAAATGAGAAAGTCGCATTATTACTGTTATCATTACTACCTTACAGGTCAGATCCCAGTTAGGAAGTAGCAGATCACGTGGAAAAGACTGCTCATTTGGGAGAGCCATTTATTGTGGGGAGCCTGGGAGACCAGCTGCCTTGGCCCGCACAGAAGAAGAGCCAGGTTTCAGGGGACTTTAAAGACCTGTGTGTGAATGTACACAGAATCCTCTCTTAAGAGCAGTTTGAAGAGTCCGCTGTGGGTGTGGTGGGAGTGGGTGAAATCGGCAGGATTGTGTCCCGAGACAGATTCTTTCCCTCAACTTCAGGCCTTCCTCCTAACTAGGCCCAGGGTCATCTTTGCTGGCAAGAACCAGCCTTGAAACTGTGCTATCTCCCACCTCCCTGCCTAGTTCCTCTCAGGGTCAGGTACCCCACCCCACCCCACCCCCATAGCCACTCACACAGTGTCTCTGTCTACTTTCCCCCAAGACAGTAGGACAGTAGGTGGCAATGATGACTCATAGCTGACAGCCCCTTAATGCAGCTCCATCTAGTCACCTCTGGTCCAGGCCCCTTCTCCACATTCCTCACTACTGCACTAGGTCCCATTGCTATCTTTCCCCCATGGGCTGTGCTGCCTTTACTTGGGGACACAGAGTTTACCAGCCAAGAGAGTGAGGTGGGGCAGAAGGGAAAGGGGACAGGAAGGGATAGACTTTGTGGCTCCCCCAGGCTGGGACTGGCTCCTACCGTGGTTCCTGCCAAATGCAGGGCCCTGCAACCCTTAGGTTTCTCAACCTATGTGGCTGTCTAATTTTCAGGTGGACTGGTGGGTAAGGGAACCCTCTAAGGCGACTCTGTGGTCTCTGGCAAGGGCTGCTTGCTACAGCTGCTGCTATGATGGCAGGGTGCGGGCTGGGGCCATCCCTGCTCGCAGGGCCAACCTCAGTTCATTCTGGGACCAGTGGAAGGCTGACTACTAGGGCAGACCTTCTTCCTTCCCACCTCCCCTCAAAACACAGGCAGGCGACCAGCCACAAATCTGCCTCAGGGACCCTTCTTGGTGCAGGGAAGCAGCTACAGCCTGAGCCTTGCCTGTTCTGGCCCACCTTACTGCCCCAGATCAGCCAACTTAGAGAACGCTGAGTTCAGGAAAGAAATGTGTGGATTTACGCAGTAGTTCCAGAGGCATGGTCTCAACCAGTCAGCTTCTCAGAACTCCTCCAAGCAGTTTTCCTGGAGGCAAGCCCACTCTGGGCCCATCCTGCCATTGTGTATGGGGGGGCATCTAAGGGAAGAACAGTGAGGATAGGGAACCCCCCCACACACACACACACCCAGGGAGTCAGCCAGTTCTGCACTGTAATCAGCTCTGCCCACCTGGGGGAAATCAGCAAGTTCTTTCAGTTTCCTCAACTGGAAAATGAGGCTATTGAGGTGCCTACCTCTTAAAGCTATTGTAAGGAACAAAACCAATGTACGTAAAGTACCAACTACAATGTGTTTGTTACATAGCAGAGATTCAAAAACATAGCAACCAATTTTTAAAATATTTTATTCAAACTATAGTTGGACAATTTCTAGCAACAAAGCTACCTCAGTTAGGGTTGAATAGGGTGCTCCCCAGAGCTCTATGGATAAGTCACCAAACTCCTTGGACCTCAGTTTCCCCCAATGGTAAATGAAGGTATCTCTGTAGTTATCTCACAGGAGGCTTTCGTTGCTCTTTTAGCCAAACTTTGATATCCAGGGACCCAAAATGTTGCCTCCAGTCAACTGCTGGCTAACAGCTCTGGATTACCTGGGAACTTCAACTAGCCAGATGCTCTAGCCCAGGCCAGAAAGTTTAACAATTCAAACTCAGCTAAAAGTATCAATGTCAAAGGAAACACAAATCAACAGACATTCTTCCCTCAACTCAGAGTACTTACCAGTTTATAAAGTGCTCCCCACTCCCTCACTCACCATTTGCCCTTCCCAGAAATCCATTAGCCAGGCCTGGTGCTGGGTGGTAACACCTTGTCACAGGGAAGGAAACTGCCTAGGCCTAGGAAAAGATTTGCCTAAAATCACACAGTGGGATAATGACAGAGCCACACCAGCCTACAGGCTTCTTGAGTCCCAATTGCGTGCCGCTCTGCTGCACTGTGCTGGCCCCCAATCAAAGGAGGAAGCCTGAGAGCAAGGACTGTGCCGGTTCCCCTCACACCAGAGCCATCACCTTTCCCTCCCTGTGCCAGCCCAGCTGAGCCTTCTCTGTAGCATTTCCAGTCCTCACCGGCTGCCACTGTATTGGACCCACAATTCGAGCACATTCCAGAAGTCCTGCTGACTTCAGAATCCAAGGACTGCTGACCCAGCCTGTGGCTGCTGTCATCAGCAACACCCCCCGCCAACTTTCCTAAACCACGGAACATGTTCCTCTTCTATCCTTTTCCTTCGGAGATAAGTTTGAGGGGCCAAAAAAAGGTTCAAACAGAAACCTGCCAACAGGGACAAACATGCAAAATATGAGCTACTGTTGAAAGAAAATGACCTATGAAATGATCTGGAACTTGAGTCACTCGTTTCTGAAGTCCACAGCCAAGGTCCATTCTCAAAACCATTTTGCTCAGGGCCTGAGGGAAGGGAGGCCTGGCTTGGTACCCTTTAGTGGAGTTGTAGAGGCTGCTGGCAGAGCCCCAACCCAAACTACCCCTGCAATCACCACTCTCCTAATTTTCAGCCTTTCTGTTGAGGGGCACCTCCTCTCAAGAGGGCACCCCAGCAACTCTAGATGCAGCACAGACCCCCACTGGGTTCTTTCGCCCCTGCTCTTACTCCCCAACCACTAGCCTCGCAACTGAACTGTTAACATACTCAGCCTTGGGTAATTCATTCTGGCAAGCCTCAGTCTGTCCTTCATCCCTTTGAAATGGGCCATCCTTATCCTATAGTCACTGTATCTAGCACAGAACAGAAGCTCAAACAACATTGGTTTACCTGAATTCTAATTCAGCTGGAGTTTGCCAGCCTAGAACAAAAGCGCCAACTTTACCCCTTACATGTTGTGGGGTTTGAGAAAGTGGCCTAACCTGTCTGAGACTCAAATGCCTTCTCTACGAAATGAAGAAAATGTTACCTACCATGCATGATCACAGTAAGGATTAGAGATGATAAATGTAAAGGGAGACCTGCTCACTACCAAGCAGATGTTCAATAAAGTACCCTTGTGACAGGGCCTCTTGCAGCCACCTTCTCCACGCCAGCTCCTCAGCTGCCATCCCATGTCCTCTAAAGATGACACAAGCCTCTTAGCTGAGCTCCCTCTGGTCCCTCCCTGTTGCAAAACTGAAATCCCTCCCCCCCCACCTCCCGCCTTCCATCTCATCCATCTTGCACACCCTTGCCAGATTCATTTTCTTACAACCCTGATTTCAGTGCATCACTCCTCCACTTACCAAATTATTCCGCATTGCCTATAGGATCAGGGCCAAACCCCTTTGCCTGACCTTCAAGACTTGCTCTCTCTGTATGCGCCCTCCAGGTTTCCTAGCCTCACTCCTCTGTCCCTTAGCCTCCAGCCCCCAATACATAGGGGCTTCTCCAGTCTGGGAGATGTAGTCCCCCAGACACCACCTCCCCCAAGATATGGGCTTTCCTGGCGAGTCTTCTTGGTGCCCCCGCTTTCTCCCCAGGCTGCTGAGGTTCACTGCCCAGCTTGCCGGGAACAACAGGGACTCTTAGGGCCACCTACTTGCCACTCCCCTCTCATGCTCCCAAACCTCCTTAGAGAGGACTGTATCTGAGGTGGATGCCATGTCTGCATAGTAAGGCTTCCACTGTCTCAGTACTAACTCAGCAGGGTGAGATCGGAGACAGGTGCCACCCCCCCCCCAACTCCCAACCCCAGTTCAGATGAAGAACAAGAGAGGAGTCAACCCCAGGGAAACAGGTGTAATGAGGCAGCAGACGGAAACCTGCAGAGGAGAAGCTAGGCCAAGTGAGCAATGGAGAACTCTGAGTTTCCCATGTACCCTCTCCCATATACAAACCATAACCTATGTGAGAGGCCAGCTAAGGAAACAGAGGCCTGGAAGGGGATCAGGATCAGTGTGCTTAGAGGAAGAAGCCTTGAATTGGGGTCCAGGAGCTTCATACTCTTGTGTAAACTTGGGCAAATCCCACTCCCCAACCTCCACAAGGCTGAAGGGAAGTTGACATTGTACAACTCCCCTCTAGAGATAGCCTACCCCCACCAGTTCTACTTCCGGATCCAAAAGTGGCCTCTTACCCGCCCAATTTATGGCATGCTGCTAATCCTCTTCTAACACCCCGCTGTAAAACCCTTTCTAAAACTCCAATTTATTGTGGCATATTGCACATACACACACACACAAAAAATCAAAACCTCCCAATTCCCTATTCTTAGATGGCCCGTTCTCCCATGATCAGATCCCCACTCCACAGCCTGGCATTTGGGAAACCCCACCACTGGGCACCAGTCTCCTCTTTACCTTAGAGTCATACAATCTCAACCAGAAAAGACTCAGTCACCTCACGCTTCCTACCTGCTGGCCACGCCCCTCCCATTTCTAATGTTGTGCATACCACTACCCTTTGCCTAGCCAAACCCTTCTACTTTCTGGAAGCTTCCCAGGATGATCCCCTTGTATATATAGATCTCCCATCTCTCTCCACAAATTGTGTCTAGGCTCAACCAAAGGTATGTGTAGTCTGGGGTCTGGGCAGTCCAGATCCTGAGCTTGCTGTTGAAGGGAAACATCATGATTTATTTTTTTCTTGTAGTTGCAACTCATCCCTTCTCCATTCTCATTAGGCACACTCAGTAAATACCTGAGCCTTGAGTATCATTTCTCTAATCACTTTCACATGGATCAGAACAAGTACCAGTTAAAGAGGTAAAGGTCTTCTTAAAAGTTCTCCAAAGACAGCAAGTCCTTCTGGAGCATTCGTTAACTGCTACGCATTGCTAGGCTTTGAGGGGGTTGTGGCTGAGTTCCAGGTTTCATTTACCCCTCTGAGGGGTTCCAAGAAAACCCAGACATCCATGATATCAGGGAGACAAAGTAGAGGCAGGGAAACTTAATTATAGTTTGCCTCCTATTATAATTTAAGCCCAAAAATGCCCAACGGACTCAGGCAGCCGGGAGGAGTTCTGAGAAAGAAGAGGTCATCATGGGTTGCAAGAGACAGGCAGGAAAGGCACTGAGAAGGTGCGCCCAGAGCTGGGGCCATAGAGGAAAGAGAATTTGGACAGCGTAGGGTGAGTGGGTTTGGATGTAGGGAGGGAAGTTATACAGGACAGATATGTTAGCCGGTTGTTAATTTGAGGTAGGGCAGAGGGCAGGCCTAGCCCTGGGCCGGAGATGGCAGGCTGCAAGTAGGGGGTTTATGTTGGTACTGGTCGTGGTGGAAGGAGGTGAGTGTAGTATGTTATCTGCAGTACTTGCTGATGTCACAAAGGTCCCAGCTAGCCTTTCTTCCAAGTGAGGGATTTACTGGGTCTCATTGTCTCCTCTCAAAGGGTTCCCCACCCTCAGAGGTTGGTCAAAGGTCCAAAAGGGCCTGCCAAGCTCCTAGGTCGCTCCCTCTCTCCCGTTCCTCAGAAAGGCCTAGAGTCCACTGCCAGAGGCACACCGCTTTGCAGTGACTGGGCGGTGGGCGGGGCCGAATGAGGGGCGCCGCACTGGGGGAGGGGGCTCTGCTGGAATCCCCAGGGGTGGGGCGGGTATTCCAACAGCGCAGTGCCCTCCACCCTGCCCATACCCACGCGGATGCAGCAGGCAGGCAGAGCCGCAGAGGGAGGTGTTTGTGTGCGGGACAAGGCTCGCCTTGACCCCGCGGCCCACGCCAAGAAAAGCCTGGCCAAAAGGAGGCCGGCTCTGCGGGGCCAGTCCAGCTGCTGCCTGGGCGCCTGGTCTGTGGCGCGACTGGTGGGCACAGCCCCTCTTGGCCGGGGAGCCTAGGCAAAGTCGGGCGGTCACCAGTGTCAGAGGTGTCTGCAGCAGACAATGACAGCGGCTCGGCGGGCTGGGTATTTTAAGTAACAGCGAAGTTGGAGGGTTTGGCTGCTTCTTTAGCTCTCAAACACACTCGGACGGTGCTTTCCCTACTACAATAATTGTTCCCTCGGCCTCTGGCACAGAAACCCGCTCACAGCACCGTGCTTATCGCTATTTTTAAACGGCAGGCTGGATAGAAAAACGCGGCCAGTGCCCTCTGAGGGGTGAGGAGGAGAGGCGAGGGGGATAGACAAAGCGGCCTTGCAGCTCTAACCCAAGGTCTAGCTTGAGCGGCAGCTCTAATCCAAGGTCCAGGGAAAGCCCCCTTGCCAGTCCGCCTGTCCGCGGGGGCGGGCGCCAGATGTGCCTGGAGGCCCAGGAGCAGGGGGCGCGGCTGGTTGGGGCCACATGGCCGAGCTTCTGAAGGGAAGTGGGGGGCCCACAGGCCCAACTGAGCTCCCTCAGGGAGGAGGCGAACAGTGTAGATACCCCAATCCACGCCAAAGTCAGTATCCGTCGGACCTAGGCCAGCGCGCAGGCTTCCTCTGCAGAGGGGAGAAGCAGGAGATGCGCAGGGGAGGGGAGGGGCGGCCGCCGGGACGCTGGGGTGAGCGATACCCGCGTAACACAGCTGTTCCAGCTAATGTGCTACAACAAAGCTGCAGAGATCCCGGCCTACAAATGCACCGCTGGGGGTGCTGGCTGGCTGCTCCCCTCCTGGGACCGCGCGGCAGCACGTGTGGGCCCCATCCCCGCCTCCCCAAGAACCCGGAGGCATGGCCCGGACTAGCCAGCCCGCCTACCCGCCCTCTTCCCCCACACCCCAGACTCGGTGGCCCGCGCCCAAGGGACTCTGCTCTGGCCCTCACTGGACAGTCCTCAAAGCGGGTTCCAAAGGAGAGCGGAGAGCGGCCCGGACGCCGACGGGCCCAGTCCTAGAGCCCCTTTCCAAGCGGCCAGAGCGGAGCACGCGGGACTGCACCGGACGGCGGGCAGGCGGAGCCTCCTGGCTGCCCCCAACGCTTACCCGGCCCGGTCCGGTCTCCAGCCTGCTTATTGTCTGTTCCGCAGCCCTGGCGGATGCTGGAGCCTCGGCTGCCGCGGCTGAGAGCGCCGTCACCTCTGCTCCTGCCGCCGCCGCCGCCGCCGCGGCTCCAGTCACCTACTGCACTGGCTCCCCTTCCCCAGGCTCTGGGCAGCTCCCCCATGCCCCCTCCCCACGAACTCCACAGCCACAGGGTGGGGTGTCCGCGCCCCGATTGGCAGTCCTGTGGCCCAATCGCCACGGAGGGAAGGCGTGCCCCGCCCCGCCCACTGCTTTCCTCTGTGCGTTCCCTTTAAATGCAAATAAGCCTGAGCGTGGTGTTGGCAGGGGGCGGATAGGGTGCAGAACCCCTCGCAGGGACTCCCCACTCCAGCCCCCAAGCCGGCGGGTCGCTGCATGGCGACACCGTGAGCTCGCGGGGCCGGTCCCGCCCAGATAGGGCTCGCCAGAGCCCTGGAGCTCGGTTTCGGTTTTGCATGCGCTCTCATTTCCGTGGTTGCCGTGTAATCGCGCTGCAGCGCCCTGGCCTCCACCAAGCAGTTTATTCCTGAGTGAGAGACAGGCGGGGAGAGGCGGGGCGGAGAGGTTGGGGAGCTTGGGAGACTGCAGAGCCCCTTGGAACCGAGCCGGGCCCAACCTTAGGGGTAGAGAAGGCCTCGCAGCGCGCGCTGCCAGGCCGCTCAGAGGAGGGACTCACCTGCCAGGAAAGCCGATTGCAGCGCCCGCTCCTCAGTTTTGTCCGCCTCTTCGGCACACCAGGGCCCTTAGGGACCATCTCGGCCAACTTCCACCCATTACCAAAGGGCCTGCTGCTGCCCAGAGAAAGGGAGGCGCATCCCCAAGGTCATCCAGCCTGCCAACGACATGGGCAGATTTGGAATTCAAAACCTCGGGCTCCCTGTCCAGGGTTGCTTTCACTTTTCTTCTTTTGAGAGACCTGTTTCTGTAGTTTGACCCTCACCTAAATTTCCCACCTTTCACGGAACTTGAGGGGATGCCCAAGGTCTGAAGAGACAACCCTCCCTGCCCCCCGCCCCCCCACACACACCTTTTAATGGTGAGCCAGGCTTTGTGCAGTTCCCTGTCCCTGAAAAGTCTAGCTATTGAGAGAAAAAGGTTGTCTGAGCTCAGACTGGAGGTCAAGGCTGAGGGCGAACTGAGAAGGCCTGTAACAGCCCTGCTAGCTGCTGTGTCTGGGTTGTGGCAGGGGAGCCAGCCTGAACTTGGGTCTCTTAACTAGCCCAAGGGCATTAAGTGGTATTAGTGGCTGCCAAGGTCAGGTGAGCTGAGGCAACAAAGAATCCAGTTCTACCACTAGCTCAAGAATATCCAGAAGGTCCAGCCCTAAATCTCTGTGAATGCATGAAAACGGGGTGGGGGGGGATTAGAGAACAATGCCTGCCATTTTTGCACTGCAGAAGGAGTGTTCTCTGCTGCTCTATTGGGTACTGTCTGCCTTGAAAAGATCCAGCTACTAAACTGCTAAGAGAAGGGCTGCTGTCTCTGCATGTGTGGAGCACAGACACTGACATGGCTGCTAGGGCTGGGATCTGGCTTCAGCTCTTCGTCAGACTTGAAGTATGACCTTGGCCAATCCCTTTTCCTCTCTGGGCCAGTCTATCACCCCATCTCCACAAGAAGGGGGTAAGACTGGTCAAGCTCCTTGATTTCTTCCAGCTCTGACGGCTCAACTCAATTCTTTCTATAATATTTTGAGATGTTCTATGACCTTCCATGACATTCTATATATCTCCAACAAAAACCAGCAATTTGAACATGAGACCTCCTATCCTAGTCCCAGGTCTAAATAAATGGCAGGGAGAGGGAGCTGCCATTGGCTGCCTCATTATGCAACTTTGTTGGACAAGTACCTTCTCCTCTCTAGCTTCAGTTTCCATACCTGCATGGCTGGACTATTCTATTTCCCTGGAGCTGGGCTTTCCTGTTTTGCAAAGTCCTGATTCTCCACTGTTGGACCTGATTTGAAGATGTCTTTTTTCTAGTACCTCCTTCATAGGCTTCCCCACTGCCTCACGCCTCTGGTCATTTCACCCAGAACCTTGACTCTCTGAAGTAGGTCAAAGATTACAATTTGGAGAACACAGTTTCCAAATCTGGAGTGCAGGGAAACACAGGTCCAGGGCAGTCTCAGCCGTGGGAACAGGGAAAGAGGAAGTGTGCAAAGCGGTCAAATGGTAGGCTTGAAATAACCCTGAGGTGAGGGGGCACTGTTGTGCTGCTTCTGGCACAGGAGCTAGTCTTCCATGTCATCTGTCCAGCGGCCAAACATCCTGCCATACCAGTCAGCTTTGGGACTGAAAGATATTGGACATTGTTTGGGGCCCCAAAGAATCAGGGCTTCAGGAAAATGAAAGTAATCTTTCACATGCTAAAGAGGTCTCCCAGCTGGGTGGCTTTCTTCTTGGTCCTGATATTTCTAAGTCTCAGGAAGAGATTGTGTCTATGCACATTAAAGCGGAAGGGCAAGGGAGGGGTGGCACAGCTTATTGCATGTATGGCCCACTCCTCCCCAGAAACAATGTAAGGAAAGACCAATTTGGGCACAAACTTGTACCTCAAAATGCCTTCTCGAAGAGGGAACCCTCCAGGCCCCTATTCCACATGCTGAGTGACACATGATCAACTTGTTCAGTCACTATAGGGGCTGGTGGTGGGAGCAAGAATATTTTCTTAAATTTCTTCACCTAAAAAGATAACCTCTCTGCTGCCCCATGTCTTGTGGCTGCTGTGAGAAGCCCATGAGAACAGATGCGCAGGCTGTGTGAGGGCAACTCTACAAACATGTAGACAGACGGATCCACATGAGTACAATGCTCATTTCTTTCTTCACCAGAGGTTCCATGGGCCTGGCCTGGCATTGGGAGGAGTGGGGTACAGTGGTAATGTCCCTGGAGAAGGGGGCTCTGATGATAGAGTTGTGAGAGGAGCTGAAAACTAGACTAGAGGTCTGGTAAAGGTGATCTAGAGCATTGTGGATGAGGAGATTCCTTCACCCCAGGGTTGGGAGGGGCATCAGAGAAAAGTTCCATGGAGGATGGCCTTGATGATTATGTCAAGTCAGAGAAGTAGGGGAAGGATTTCTGCTCAATCTGAAGCCCAATCAGTGTGAGAGGGTGTGACAGTTTGGGCAAGAGCTAGGATTCTGGACCCCTGAGGCTGAGTATTTGTATAGGTGGAGAGGAAGAACTAGAAATTAGGCTAGAAAGATAGGTCTGGGACCAAAGTATAAAAAGACCATAACTGTTCAACTAAAGTGAAGCTTAGCTAGCTAAGTTTGTCCTTCCCAAGCAAGCAAGGGGTATAGTGTAGTGGCTCTGCTACCAGACTGCCTAGGCTGGAATGCTGGCCTCACCACTTAGGAGTGGTGTAACCTGAGCAGGATTGGTATAACTCTGAGTCACAGTTTTCTCTTCTAAAAAATGGGAATAATAATATTATCCATGTTACAGAGTTGTGGTGAGAATTAAATGAAATTCTATGTGAGTGTTTACTTAGCACATAGCCTAATATATACAAAGTTCTCAATAAATGTTAGCTGCTGCTGCTGTTATTATTGTTGTTGGTCTTCTTATGATCCAAAGTACAGATGTTCAAAGTTATAGAATTCATGATATGAGTTTGAAACACTTTTTGATATAAACACACATGAGCTTGTGATTCCTTATACACAAATTTTTTTTTTGATTGTGCAGAGCCAGACTGTTTCCCAAGGAAGAGGGTCTCTTTGTTCATCTTTGTATCCTCAGCACTCAACAGAGAGTTTAGCACAAACGTAGTGCTAAGCATATGTTTGTTGAACATAGTCAAATGAGGGATCTTCAGATCTGATATCAAGCTTAGTTGCCAGTATCCACCAGTGAGGTGTGATGTTGCCACTTTCTATCTCTAGTACCAACTCTGTGCAAAGCCCTGTGTTTGGTGTCACACACATAATGGTGAACTACAGAGCTTCTGGCCTCAGAGCAGCCAGTGTGGCGAAGGAGGCGTACAACCTATGAGACCAATGCCCTGCAGTTTCCAGCTGGGGCGAGGCACTGGAGAGTGTGGCCATCCACTGAACTAAGGAATATAGGGACAAGATTAGGAAAGTGTAATGATTCTGTTTAGAACATTCTGAATTTCCACCTCTGGGCCTTTGCACTTGCTGTTCTTTCTGCCTAAAATGTTTGTTCTCTGATACTGAGATAGTGTGTGCCTTGTTTCCTTCAGGTGTCTACTCAAATGTCACCTTATTTTAGTGAGACTGGACACTTGAAATATAAAATAGCAATTCTATTCCTAGCCCCTTTATTCTACAATCCCTTAATTGGCCTTTTTTCTTAGTGATAGCATTTTTCACCTCCTGGCTTATTATTTTTATTGGTATTTATTTATTTATTGCCATTTTAATTCTCTATTTCCCATGATGATATGAAAGCTCCATGAGGGCTGACAGACAATGAATAAAATACATAAGTAACATATCTCGTATGGCAAGTGGCAAATGGCATAGAGAAAAATAGAGCAGGGAAGGGGCACAGGGAGTATTGGTGGGAGTATGCTATTTTAAACAGGGCAGTTGGGGTAGCCATTACAAAAGGTGACACTGAAGCAAAGATCTGAGGGAAACTGAGGGAGTAAACCATGAAACCATCTGGAGAAATAGCATTCCAAGCAGAAGGAACAGCAAATACAAAGGTGAGAACATACTGGAATATTAGAGGAACAACATGGCAGCCAGTGCAGCTGCAGCAGAATGAGTGTGGGGGAAAGCGGTGGGTGAAGGGGTCAGAGAAGACATGGGAGGCAGATGGTGTATGGCTTCGTGAGTCATTTTAAAGACTTTAGACTTTGTAGGATTTTGAGCTGAGGAATGACATGGTCCTAGGAAAATGTCTAGGGAGCTAGCTGTAGCAGCAAGGGAGGAAGCAGTGAGACCTAGAAGGAGGCTCCTATAGTGATCCAGGTGAGAGGCAATGGTGGCGCAGATCAGGGTGGAGGTGGTAAGAAGTAGTTGAATTCTGAATGTATTTGGCAGCTAGAACTGGTCAGACTTGGTGATGACACCTTAGATGACAGGTATGAGAAAAAGAGAGGAGTAAGGAACAAGAGCCCGCAAAAGCCCTGAGAGGGAGGGGTTGGCAAGGTGAGATCACAGCCAGAAGAGCTGGCTCTCCCAGAAGCTATGGAAGACACGGGGTTTTGTGAAAGATGGTATAGTAAGTCCCTGACTTACAAACGAGTTCCATTCCGGGAGAACGTTCGTAAGTCGGATTCGTTCGTAAGTCCAACAAAGTGAGTCTTATACACCTTTGATACAAATATACAATATAAAGCCAATGGTTGAATGATTCATGTTATAAGAACAAGCGACGTAGAACAACTTTTCACCTCGGTTCAATCTCTGAATTATTTTCATTTTTCTTTCCATGGTTATTGCTTTGCGCTTCCTAGCAGTCCCCTCTGCATCACCACTGCTTTTCCTCTTGCTTCCGGACATCCTGGGCTCTGATTGAGCACTGTACTCCTGTACACTATCGCACTGTACAGTAAGCACACAGCAGCACGACTGTGACAATGTCCGGCAGACACGTGAGCTACTTCCGCGATTTGTTCGCATCTACGAATGTTCGAAATATGAGGTCTGTTCGTATCTGTGAAA
The DNA here is from genome assembly GCF_001890085.2 of Hipposideros armiger. Classification (NCBI taxonomy): domain Eukaryota; kingdom Metazoa; phylum Chordata; class Mammalia; order Chiroptera; family Hipposideridae; genus Hipposideros; species Hipposideros armiger. The sequence goes on along the minus strand of NW_017731604.1, from coordinate 1,377,642 downwards.
GTTCGCAACTCGAATGTTCATAAGTCAGGGACTTACTGTATTACCAAGAGTGTATGTGAAAGATGCCGCCCAGAATTCCAGCAAGATAGAAAAGATGCCATTGGATGTGTATCTGGGAAGTCACTAGTAATGCGGGCAAGGCTAGTTGGAGCAGGAGTGAGGGTGTACACCACACTGCGGTAGGGTGTCAAGAGAACGGTCTTTGAGGAAAGAGAGAATGTATGTAGCCTCCCCGTTCCAGAAGTTTGACTGCAAAGAGACGGTAGCTAAAGGGGGCCCTGGGGTTCGGGTTTGTTTTTATAAAATGGAAGGATGTGAGCTTGTATATACATTGAGGGGGAGAAATCAATCAAGTTGAAGATACAGGAGACAGGATAACTGATTGGTGGGAGGCCCTGGATAAGAGAGGTAAATGGGATCCAGAGCACCTAGAGATGAGTTAGCCTTGGCTAGGAGGACCAAGGTGGGTGGATGCAATAGAGTTTGTTGTTATGGAAAGTTAAAGATGTCATGCCTAGAAACCTCTACCTACCTTGAGGGGTGGGAGGCAAAGTCCCTAAGTGAGAGGAAAAGTGGTAGTGCGGGAGGTTCAAGGAAGCTTGCTAATATTGGACATGGTTTGAAATAGTTACTGCACAGAATGGGCAAGTTGATAAAGGCCTAATTGGGATATGACCAAGGAATGTATGGTGATCCTATTCAATTACATGAGATCCTGCTTCCTAACTATGTGGCCTTGAGCAAGTTAGTTAACCTCTTTGTGCCTCAGTAGCCTCATCTAAAAAGTGTGCTGGAGTCGAGGAAAGCCATTGAATTAAATGAGTTAGTCCATGCTCGGTGATTACTGAACACAATGCCTGGCACATAAGTCAATATTCAATGCATATTAAGTCTAGATTTCTATGATGATTATTTATTTTGATTTCTTCTATGGTGCTTATTAACCCAAGTTTAGGAATGGATGATGTCTTGAACCAAGTTTATTGTGTTACTGGGTAAGAGATTGAAGTGATTGAACAAACACTAGGTCAAAATGGACATGGGGAGGAAATGAAGACAGGGCAGGGGGGAAAATGGAAAGAAAGTAGAGGAGCAAGTGGTGCCTGAAACACAGAGCCTGGCACAGATTTGGCCTCAATAAATATTTATTGAATAAAAGAATGGAAGGTTCTATGGGGTCAAATTATACGGTTCCAGGAATGTCACTTCTGGAAAAGTAGACAGTTCTGGCTGAGAAGGGGGACCTGCATTTCCAAATGAGGCCAAGCAGGTAGGTGGTAAAATGGAGGGTACATGGTCTTATGAGAGTCAAGGAGGTGAAGGAACTTGAGGGGTATTTGAAGGGCATTTGAAGGGCATTTGAAGAACTAGAACCTGCCATCAGTCCAGCCTCTGCTTTTCTACTGCAAGGAGGCAGCCTGTGGTGAGAGAAGACTGGCAAAGTAAGTGCTAGCAAGTACACTAGTGTCTGGAAGCTAATGTCTTCTGTGACTGTAGGTGGACAGAGGTTAGAAGATACCAGGATGAAGCAGATGGTCATTCATCTTGCATCTTGGTCGAGCAGCTGGCTTGACAAAAGAAGAACAGGGTTCCCTGGGGTTAGGAAAACAATGAAGCCCCTGTAGTGTTTGGAAATAACCAGAAAAAAGTAGGGAAAGGGAAGGCTATCCCATATACCCAACCCCTGACTCTGGATTTGCCCCAGCTCCTTTAGCGTATCTCCACTGCCTGGAGCTGCCACATTTCCCTGACATGACACAATACTCACTAGTGCTAGCTCTATCATGGGGTTTAGGTCTGGGCTTCTGACAGCTAATGGGTTGCTACCCCTCTCAGCAAGACAGAGCCCTGCACACATACTGCCCAGGTCTTTGAAAATAAGTCACGACTTTCCCCCCTTTCCCCAGTGCTCACACATGAGGCAGAACAATGGCATCCTGGAAAGAGCCCTGGCCTAAGAAACAAGGAGCCCCATGTGTTCCAGTCTTGGCTCTACCATTGCCTCACTGTGTGATCTTGGGCAACTTCCTTTCCTTCTCTGGGCTTTAGTTTTTAGTTTCCATTACTGTACAAAAACTTTTATGCCTATCTCACAAAGTTATTCTAGAAGCGAATATAAATGAAATGATGAATGCATAAATAATTTGTTATCAGTCAAATCCTCTGTAGAGTCTGCAAGATAGTGGTTAAATGAATGCTGCCAGAACCCATGCATATATGGTCAATTTATTTATGACAAAGAAGCCAAGATACACAATGGGGAAAGGACATTCTCTTCAATAACTGGTGTTGGGAAAACTGGATATTTACATGCAAAAGAACGAAATTGGATCACTATCTTACACATACACAAAAGTTAACTCAAAAGGGATTAAAGACCTAAATGTAAGACTAGAAACCATAGAACTCCTAGAAGAAAATATAGGCAATAAGTTCCTTCACATGGGCCTTGGTGATGATTTTTTGGATTTTATACCAAAAGCAAAGGCAACAAAAGGAAAAATAAAAAATGGGGCTTCCTGGTCAAGATGGTGGGGTAGGCAAAGATTGTGCTTGCCTCCTCTCACGACCACATCAAAATTACAACTAAACTATAGAACAGCCATCATTGAGAACCACCTGAAGTCTAGCTGAACAGAAGTCCTACAACTAGGGACATACAGAGGAAACCACCTTGAGCCTGGTAGGAGGGGCAGAGATGCAGAATGGGCTGGTCTCGTACCTGCATGTGACCTTTAAAAACTGGAAGAGCTATCCCAGCTGCAGACATCTCCTTTGAGGAGTTCCACACCAGGCTCCTCAGCCCAGGGTTCCAGTGCTGCAAAGAGAAGTCCGCACAACTTCTTGTTGTGAAAACCACCGGATGTTGGGCTGGCTGAGTGGCATGTTGGTTAGGAGTTGGCTTGAGATGCCAGCTCTGAGCAGCAGGGCCCTGGTTTGGATCCCACATGAGGGCCAGTGGTGCTGCACCCTCTACAGCTAAGATGGTGAACAACAGCTCGACCTGGAGCTGGGCTGCCATGAGTCGCCGGCGACAGCGTAGGCTGCAGTGGGGCTGGTCGACAACTGGCATGAACTGCCGTGAGTCGCCGTCCAATGGCCAACGAGCGACTGCCTCACCCAGGAAGAGCGCAATGATAATACCAACACAGGCCAGTGAAGCAACGTCCTCCACAACTAGACTGAAGAGCAAAAGGACAGCAACTTGTCTGTTCTCCTTCCCCCAATTCCCCAGCGCTGTTCCCATCCCCTAATTCCCCAATAAAACCTTTAAAAAAAACACCGGATATTGAGGCTGAGTGAGATGGAAAGCTGCTGGAGTCCCAGGCATTCCTCTTAAAGGGACCACACACAGACTTACCCAATAACGACTAATTTGCTCTGAGCTCATTGCTGAGACAGCAGCTTGAAAGGCACCAGGGACATGTGGAGAGGAACTGAATTGTCTGGCTCAGGGTGAGGGCTACAGGGGCAGCTTTCTCCCAGACAGAAGTGCTGGCAGAATCCATGATTTCTTTGTTGAGCCCTCCCTCCTCCTGGTGTGCAGACACAGGTGTCCACCATATCTGAGTCTCCATCAACCTGGCCAACACTGGTCTCCATGCTCTGGTGATTCCCTAAGACTCACTCCTACCCAAATTTCAGGCCTACACAAGCCACTTCCAGTGGCTTTTCCATTCAAATGGCCTGTCTTGGCTCATGCTGCGGACTTTCCTAAAATCTCTCAAAGGTTTACAAACCCCCCAAAAGCAGCATCTGGCCTCAGCATGCCCCATACCACTTACTGAGAAGCCCCAAGCTCAGCACTAGTGGCAGCCAGCCTTGATTCACGGCTTGACCTCCAAGATCAGCACAGGTGATAGCCATCTGCATATTGCTTTGCAGCTTATGCCAGGTGGCCCACAGAAGGGAATAGACTGTGGCTAAACTTAGCCTGAGGCAGGGCTCCTCCCAGGAGGCCCTGGGGCTGGCATGCCCAGTGGCCAGCTTCAGACTGAGCTGAAGCTGGCCACCTCCAAGGATGACACATTCAAAGGATAGAATGGGCAGCCACCAGAGACCCACTAAAGTGAATCCTGCTCTGTGGATCATCCTTTGCACAACAACTCCTCCACTGTAGTCATGGCCAGTCCTCACAACCAACTAATCATCCTGAGGGGCAATCCTTCCCATTGATGTATAGACAGCAACTAAGTCTCAGCCAAGGTACACACAACCCACACAAGGAACACACCTGGAGCACCCAGCTCAGGTGAACAGGGAAACTGCACCACTGGGCCCCACATGACGCCTACTATATAAAGCCACTCTACTAAAACCAGGAGGCACAGCAGCCCTGCTTAATACATAGAAAGAGACACAGGGAGGCTGTCAAAATGGGGGAGACAAAGAAACATGTCCCAAATGAAAGAATAGAACAAAGCTCTAGAAAAAGAACTAAACAAAATGGAGACTAGCACTCAGCCAGATGCAGTGTCCAGAACACTGGTTATAAGTATGGTCAGTAATCTCAGTAAGAACTTCAACAAAAAGATAGGAAACATAAAAAACAACCAGTCAGAAATGGAATACAATACCTCAAATAAAGACTACATTAGGGCCGGCCATGTGGCGCGATGGTTAAGAACTGACTTGGGACGCCAGAGGGCCCCGGTTTGGATCCCACATATGAGGGCCAGTGACACTGCCCTCCACAGCTAAGATGCTGAACAACAGCTCAACCTGGACCTGGGCTGCCATGAGCTGCCGGCAATGGCATAGGCTGCAGCCCCTGTGGCAGTGGGTTGCCATGGGCTACTGTGTGTAGCCAGCAGCCAGTGTGAGTGGACAGCAGCCACAGTGAGTGGCCGTCCAGAAGCCGGCAACTGATGTGCCTCGCCCGGAAAGAGTGCAATGATGGTGCCAACTTGGGCCAGTGAAGCAACGTCCTCCACAACTAGACTGAAGAACAAAAACGACAGCAACTTGTCTGTTCCCCTTCCTCCAATTCCCCAGCGCTGTTCCCATCCCCCAATTCCCCAATAAAAAAATCTTAAAAAAAAAGACTACATTAGAGGTAATCAACAGTAGATTAGATGAAGCAAGAATCAAACCAGCGACTTAAAGATAAGATAGCATAAACCACTGAATCAGAGCAACAAAAAGAAAAAAGAATTTAAAAAATGATCATAGTTTAAGGGGCCCCTGAGACAATGTAAAGCATACCAACATTCGCATCATAGGGGTACCAGAAGGAGAAGAGAGCGAGCAAGGAATTGAAAACCTATTTGAAGAAATAATAATGAAAACTTCCCTAACCTGGTGAAGGAAATAGACATATAAGCCCAGGAAGTGCAGAGAGTCCCAAACAAGATGAACCCAAACACCACGACACACCATAATTAAAAAGCCAAAGGTTAAAAGACAAAAAATCTTTTTTTAAAAAAATACTCATAGCATTGTTTATTAAATGCAGAAGCCTTCTTAAAAATAATCAAATATTGTACTTGCTTTATGCATTTGTCTGTAGACCTGGATTCTCCCCTGTTCTCCTCCACTTCAGTCTTTTCCTTCCTTTGTCCTTCAAGTATTTTTTCTGTGCTGACTTTTCCAAGCCAGGATCCTGCTCTGATGTGTGCAAGGTCTCTGCCTGTTTGAATCCAACAAAGAAAGAATCTTAAAAGCAGCAAGAGAAAAGCAGTTAGTTACCTACAAGGGAGCTCCCATAACATTGTCAGCTGATTTCTCAACAGAAACTTTGCAGGCTAGAAGGGATTGGTGCGAAATATTCAAAGTGATGGAAAGCAAGGACCTACAACCAAGATTACTCTACTCAGCAAAGCTATCATTTAGAATTGAAGGACAGATAAAGAGCTTCTCAGACAAGAAAAAGCTAAAGGAGTTCATCACCACCAAGCCAGTATTAGAGAAAATGTTAGAGGAATTTCTAGAAGAAAGAGAAGAAAGATAAAAAATATGAATAAAAATAGCAATAACTACATATCTATCAACAATTACTTTAAATATAAATGGATTAAATGCTAAAATCAAATGATAGTGTGGCTGAATGGATAAGAAAACAAGGCCTTTACATATGCTGCTTACAAAAGACTCACTTCAGATCAAAAGACACACACAGATTGAAAGTAAAGGGATGAAAAAATGTATTTCATGGAAAGGGAAATGAAGAGAAAAAAAAGCTGGAGTAGCAGTACTCATATCAGACAAAATAGGTTTTAAAACAAAGGCTATAACAAGAGATAAAGAAGGACCCAGTAGGGCCGGCCGAGTGGCTTAGTTGGTTAAGAGTTCACTCAAGAGTGTGAGCTCTGAGCAACAGAGTTGCCAGTTCAATTCCCGGCCCGAGCTGAGCTGCCGCTGAGCTGCCAACAGGTGGCAGGATGGCTCAGCTAAAAAAAAAAAAAAAAAGGACCCAGTAATGCCACTTACGGGTATTTATCTGAAGAAACCCAAAACACTACTTGGAAGGGTTGTGTGCATCCATATGTTCATTGCAACATTATTTACAATAGCCAATATATGGAAGCAACCTGGGTGACCTTCGATGAATGAATGTATAAAGAAGTGGTACACATGTACAATGGAATATTACTTAGCCATAAAAAAGAATGAAATCTTGCCATTTGAAACAACATGAATGGACCTAGAGGGCATTGTGCTGAGTGGAGTCAGACAGAGAAAGACAAACGCCATAAGATTTCACTTACATGTGGAATCTAAAGAACAAAATATACAAACAAAACAGAAACTCATAGATACAAAGAACATTTTCATTGTTGTGAGATAGGAGGGGTGTTGGGGGAATGGGTGAGAAAGGGAAAGGGATTAAGAAGTACAAATTGGTAAATACAAAATAGTCATGGGGATATAGAGTATAACCTAAGAAATATAGTTGATAATATTGTAGTAATTATGTATGGTTTTAGATGGATACTAGATTTATCAGGGTGATCACTTTGTGAGTTATATAAAATGTCTAATCACTATTGTTGTACACCTGAAACTAATATAATATTGTATGCCAACTGTAATTGAAAAATAAAAAAAATATTTTAAAAAAACCCCAAATGGGACTACATGAAACTAAAAAGCTTGTGCACAGCAAGGGAAACCAGCAATATGAAAAGGCAACCTACAAAATGGGAGAAAATATTTGCAAATCATATACATATGATAAAGGAGTTAATATTTAAAATATATAAAGAATTCATACAACTCAATAGCAAAAAAAATCTGATTAAAAAATGGGCAGAGGATCTGGAGAGACTTTTTTTTCAAATAAAATATAGAGATGGCCAACAGGTACGTGAAAAGGTGTTCAGTATCAATAATCGTCAGGGAAATGTAAGTCAAAACCACAATGAGATATCACTTCACACCTGTAAAAATGGCTATTATCAAAAAAGACAAGAAATAACAAGTACTGATGAGGATGTGGAGAATAGGATACGCTTGAGCATTGTTGGTGGGAATGAAAACTGGTGCAGCCACTATAGAAAACAGTATGTAGGTTCCTCAAAAAATTAAAAATAGAACTACCTTATGATCCAGCAATTCCACTTCTGGGTGTTTATCTGAAGAAAATGAAAACACTAACTCAAAAAGATATATGTATCCATGTTCATTGCAGCATTATTTATAATAACTAAGATATGGAAGCAACCTAAGTGTCCATCCGTGGATGAATAGATAACGAAAATGTGATGTATATATACAATGAAATATTATTCACTCATAAAAAATGAAATCTTGCCATTTTCAACAATAAGGATGGACCTTGAGGGCATTATGCTAAGTGAAATAAATCAGATAGAGAAGACAAATAATGTATAACCTCACTTTTATGTGCAATCTACATTTTTTAATGACCTTATAGATACAGAGAACAGATTGGTGGTTGCCAGAGGTGGGGTTGGGGTTGTTGTCAGAGGTGGGGTTGGGGGGCTGGAGGGTCAAAAGGTACAAACTTCCAGTTACAAAATAAGTAAGTTATGGGGATATAATTTACAGCATGGCGACTATAGTTAATAATACTGTATTGCATATTTGAAAGTTGCTAAGAGTGTAAATCTTAAAAGTTCTCATCACAAGAAAAAAATTTTGGGCCGGCCGAGTGGCGCGATGGTTAAGAACTCGCTTGGGATGCCAGAGGGCCCCGGTTCGGATCCCACATATGAGGGCCAGTGACACTGCCCTCCACAGCTAAGATGCTGAACAACAGCTCAACCTGGAGCTGGGCTGCCATGAGTCGCCGGCGACGGCGTGGGCTGCAGTCCCTGTGGCAGTGGATTGCCATGGGCTACCGTGTGTGGCCAGCAGCCAGCGTGAGCGGCCAGCAGCCAGCGTGAGCGGCCAGCAGCCGCAGTGAGCGGCCGTCCAGAAGCCGGCGACTGATCTGCCTTTCCCGGGAAGAGCGCAATGATGGTGCCAACTTGGGCCAGTGAAGCAACGTCCTCCACAACTAGACTGAAGAACAAAACGACAGCAACTTGTCTGTTCCCCTTTCCCCAATTCCCCAGCACTGTTCCCATCCCCCCAATTTCCCAATAAAAATCTTTAAAAAAAAAAAAAACAAGAAAAAAATTTTGTAACTATGTATGGTGACAGATATTAACTAGGTTTATTGTGGTGATCATTTAACAATATGTGCAAATATTAAATCATTATGTTGTACACCTGTAACAAATATAATGTTATATGTCAATTATATCTCAATTTAAAAAATGTAATGCTGCCAGATTTGCCCTGGGAAATTAGAGAACATGTTCTCAGTACTTTCAGCAAGTGAATCCTATGACTGTGCATGCCCTGTTCTAGGAACTGAAATCTTCACATCTAAAAGAACAGGGTATTCAGGGTCCTCTCCTGTCTACTCCCCAGCCTAGTTCTTGTTCAAATACATTGAACTTGAACCAAACTTAACTGGTTATCCAAACTGCCCTGCTTTTTTCTCACTTCTGTCTTTGCTCACTGAGTATCCTTCCAGTCATAACTTTTATTTCCTCTGTACTGATTAAAACCCTTACCCCAAGTCAAGGCCAAGATCAAATGCCACCTCTTCCATCAGACTTTTCCTCAAGATAGCAGCTGAAGGGGATCTCTTTGGTTTCTTAGTTCCAACAGGCCATTTTGCATGTTGGATCTAGTCTTTGGGGGCCACCTTTCTGAATAAAGGAAAATAATTTTTCTATTGCAGGAGAGAATGCAGACTAATCAGTGGCATGGGAAGAGCAGAGGCAGCCCCAGGCTTACGGCAGTGCCATAAAGTAAGAGAGGGAAGTAGGGCAGGAAGGAGGGAGGGAAGAAGCAAGGCAAGAAAGGGAGGTCAGGAGGAGATAGGGAAAGAGGGAGAGGAAGAAGGAGGGAAGGGGCCTAAGTCAATTGAAAGGGTTAAGATTTGGCTTTCTTGGAAGCTGGTGGCTGTAGTGGGGAGTAGGGGGCAGAGGAGACTAGGTTATCATCTGGGACCAATGCCAACAAGAGACTAAAAGGCCAAGGGAGAGATTCCATTCTAGGAACGACATCACCTCTTCCTCCTCCTCACACCTCCTAAGGAAGGTTGCCTCAGAAGATTCATCATCAGAATTTGAGATGATCTATTCCAACCCCTGGCCTATTGTCTGGATGGGAATGGTTAGGCCTGGGGAGCAGAAGGGACTAAGGCACAGACCTTGAAGTTGTCTCTGCCCACCAGCAGCACAGGCAACTGAAAATATAACAGCCAATAACATGGACACTTAACTTTGTCGGGGTCTCAGCCTGCTCATCTGGGAAATGGAGCTAAGAGTTTCAGCCATTTCTCCGGGCCTAGAATTTGGTATGCTCCTACAGCCTCCTCATGTGCAAGTCCTTTGAAATTCCCACTGTAGCCACATGCTTTCATGGGTCAACCAGAGAGTCTGTGTCCCAGATGCCACAGAGGAGACCACCCTGGCCAGCCTCCATTTGAAGGGTGCACTTTCCTGGGGGCCTATAGCAGATGGAGTTGCTGAGGTTGACTCCTAAGGCCCAAGGGCCCTGACTTAGGGGATGGGAAACAGAGCCACGGGAACTCACTCCTAAGAAGGGAGCTGGGGCTGCCTGCCCTGAGGCCGTCTGTCTATGTTTACAGCCCAGTCCTTCAGCTCTCTTGCTCCTTGAAGATAAACAGTCTGCACTACTCTCCAAAATGCCTAAGAATGAAAGTCTGGAAGTCAGGACCACAGAGATAGATTACCAGTTATCTTGCCTTACTTCCTATAGTCTCTCAGGCACTAGGAGCTAGGGAGAGTTGGAGAAGTAATAGGTGAGAGAGAGAAGTCAGTACAAGACCCTGTTCCCTGCCTGCCTTTCCCTATGATAGGAGATCATGATGTAGGGGGGTTGTGAAGGCAGGTCCCAGGAAGATCTTTAAACATCTATAGTGCTTCCCAGGTACAAATTATCTGGGTTCTCCTACCCCAGCCCTTCATCTTGTATCTTGTTCATTGCTATCCACATCCCCACTGAGGTGTTGTGCAGGAGAAATGCAAGAAGGTACCATGGAAGGATAAAGGTTTAGCAAAATGAGGGTGCCTGGATCTGAATGTGGGTGGTTATCTGTGCTGGTCCTGCTTTCCTGCTTCTCCTGCTCTTCTGCACATTATAGGAGACTGACCACTGTATTTCCTGGGATATCCCATCAATCATCTTCTGGCTGTGTTCAACCAATGGGAGGCACTGGTGGGAGGGTAGGAAAAATGGAGAAGCCAGGGTATTTAGCCTCCACCTTTTGTGCTTCTGGTGGTATCTCTGCTGTGTATATTCTATGGCTCCTGCTGTCAATATACTTCTGGCTGTGCTGTGTGATCCCAGCTCTAGACTCAGGTCACATCATCTCCTCCTACTGTTCCTCTATTCCTCACCTTCCCCTGTTCTGCCTTATATTACAAGGGGCCTGACCCTTGTAGGTTGTATTTCTCAGGCTCTCGTATTAGTTGACTTCCAGTTTCCTCCAATGAGAGAGACATTGGAGGCAGACTGAAGGGCAAGAATGAGGGAAAGGAGAGGGTGTTTCTTCCTTTCTTATGGTTTGGGCAGCGTCTATCTTCTACGATTCTAGCATCCATGGACAGGCTTGTGATTCCACTTTCCATCAGATGACCCCTCTCCCTGGACTCTGTACATCTCCCTCACTCCTTCAGCCTAGGGGTGGTCTTGGCCTCCTGATGCCACTAATCTCTTGGTTGCCTTCCTGTCCTGCTTGGATTCTCTGCCTATCACCTATGTAAGCAGTTTCTTTTCTGCATTAAATTCTGTCATATTTGGTAGTTTGTTTTCCCAGTTTGATCTTGATTACAAACTGGACTAGTGGGAATGCAGCTTATGATTCAAGGTGAATGAATGGGAGACTCCTTGGTCACTTGACTCAAAATAATAGGGGATTTGGTGACAGCCCCTGAAAAGGTGCATTTCAGCTGCCAAAGAAATGGAGGGAGGTAAAAGGGCTGAGCAAGCTGATGCTACCCCTCCACCCACTTGAATTCTTCAGGACCTTGCTTCTAGAACATCACAGCTCCAAATTCTCTCAAGGATTTTGGCTGGGGAGTGTGGGCCATTGGGTTAGTTTGCTGTTTTTCTCTTTCAGTGGCAAGGACTCCTGTACCTGTCAAATACCAGACCATTAGTTTTCCTCATGGCCAACCAGACCCCTCCCTCCAGTTAGCCCCCCGCACACACACACCAGACACAGCAGCCACCAGGACTGATTTTGTTGATTTTATTGTGGAGGATAATACAGGAAAGCAGCTCCAAGTGAGTGGGTAGATCTCTATGGTGCCCTCCAGCTACCTGGATCCCCAGGTGGTTTTTGGAAGCATTGTGGGTTTGGGTAGACTGAAAGTTTACAATTGGTGTTTAAGGTAGCTAATCAACACAGGGGGAATATCCAGCTTGTCGATGGCTTGTGGCCGGCTGGTCTGGCGCAGGGCTCTGCAGATAACTAAACGGGCCTGTGACAGTAGTGACCGTGGAGTGGCTACAGCAAGGAGAAACAGGTCATGAGAAGCAATTCTCAGGGTAATTTTCCCATCCAAGGCTGCTTTCTCCCGGCCCTGGCTACTGCAGCCCTAAATGTTCTCTCCCTTCTAATAAATGTCCCCCACCCTCCCCTCAATACATGGTACCAGTGGGAACACACTGAGCCCTAGAGAGAGCATGTTCAAGGTCACAAAGCAGTCACTGGCAGAGCCAGAACAAGATATTAGGCTAGTGCTATCCCCCCACCTCATCTTAGTGATCCTGCCCCTATTAAGGAGTATGTAACCTCTTCTCCACTGGGGCCCCAGAAGAAGGAAGAAGATGGTGTTTTCTCCATTTCATCCCAGAAGGATTGGCTTGGGGTTGGTTTGGGGTCCTGGAACTGCCACACCAAGAAAGCTTATAGGATTGACCTGCTTGACACTCACCTCGGGCCTGTAGCAGCAACGCAGTGCCTTTATCATCTTGTGAGTTCAGGTCCAGGGGGATAGATGGAAGGTAGATGTTAGCACCAAAATCAATTAACAGCTGGATGTACTCTGGATCACAATTATGGTGGAGGCAAATTTCAAGGAGGGTGCGAGGCCGTGGGACATGAGCTAATAGGCGCTGGTCAGTGCAGTTGTAGTTGGGGTCCGCCCCATGGAGCAAAAGCAGGCGGAAACAGTCAAGGTGCCCATAGACTGCAGCCAAATAGAGGGGGCCAGAACATGAAGCTATGTTTGATGCCCAGACTGGTAGTTTAGCTTTGACATTGGCATCTGCACCGTGGCCTAGGAGCTCCTGCAAGATGGCAACAGCACCATCACGTGCAGCTGTGAGCACGGGAGAGCAGTTGTTGTAGACGCTACCACCCGGACAGGCACCAGCTTCCAAAAGCACACGCACGCAATCCAGATGGCCATGGCTGACGGCGGTAAAAAGTGGTGTCTGGGCCTTGACATCTAAGCTGTCAACGTCAGCGCCATGTGCCAGGAGGACCTGCAAACAACTAAGGTGGCCATAAGAAGCAGCCAAGCGCAAGGGTGTCCCAGGAACGCCCCAGCCACTCCTACTGTTGATGAAACGTTTGTAACGCTCCTGGCTCAAAAGCTGGTCCAAGGCATAGGAGTCGTTGTTGTACACTGCTTGATTGAGAGCCTGCTTCTCCCCTGTGTCAGTATCCTCCTCATCTTTGTCAGGCTGCAGGAGGGAGAAGATCTTGGTGATGTCCATGAGGTTCATTCTGGCTGATTGGAGCAGAACTATTCTCATTATGGGGAGGAGGATACACCAGATCTGTGGGTGACAGAAATGGGAGAGAGGCTGAGGGCCCCCATCAAAAGCCTGGATGCCAGCCCTTGTCCCACACCCTTCACCATCAGGCTCTTCATTCACATGTCCTCTGCCTATAACTCCCACTCCCATCTTATTTCAGGCCCCAGAGATGGCTGCCTAAACAGATCAGGCCTTTTCACAGCTTGGTGCCTTTGCATGTACTGTTCTGCCTGCCCTTCAAACTCCTACTTCTCGAAGGCCCTCCCTAATCTCTTCCTCCCACTCTCAGGGATTCCAAAGGATCACAACTAGAATTTAGTGATGAACTTCCACATAACATTTCCACTTATCTGTGCTTCATTTGTGTGTAAACTCCAGAGCGAGGGTGCCTGTTTTCATCTTGTACTCCTCCACTCCCAGTAGGGCCAACATCATGGCCATGGACTTGGTAGATGCATCTTCCTTAGTTCAGAATGTGTGAACTAATGAGGTAGCTCTGGTCTAGCAGTTGCTAGGCCAACAGAATGGCACTTTGTGAAGTTAAGCTCTCATCCCTGAGCATTCTGATATCAATACCACCTCTTAGTCTTTTAGATGAAGTTCAACTTCTTCACAGCCCCTCGTATGTGACCTCCCCTCAGACTTATGCCCCATGCTTCAGGCAACAGAGTTGCTTAGGAAATGGATGTTGAATGACATTTATTGATCAAATAAAAAGTGGCATTACAAGGAACACACTTCAAGTAAAATAGTCAAAGAGATGGTAGGAAATACTTGAGGTTTCCAGGGCAAGTCTTCTTTTTTGGTGACAACTGGTTCCTGACCACTTCAATCCAGGAGCCTCTGTGATTGCCAACGCCTCCTTGGATCCCATGGCTTCCCCGTCCTTCTGGATCAAGTCTTGTCCCATCTTCTTTACCCCACCCAGCCTTGTCTCAACCCTCAACTCATCTCTCTCCATTATCCCCAGACCCTATGAAATCACCCATGACCCAGTGACTGACTGGACCTAACCTTGACCTTAACAGTCCTGTTTCTAGTGCAGCACAGTCAAAATCATCCACCTCAATATGTAATGTCATCATCAAGGTAAGCTGGTAGGTTTTTCAGAGTTCCAGAGTCTCTACTCTCCCATACCCTGCAGCAATGGTCTCGGGGCAATTCTCAGGGTACTTCTCCCATCCAAGGCTGCGTTCTCTCTGCTCTGGCTACTGCAGCCCTAAATGTTCTCTCCCCTCTAAGAAATGTCCCCCACCCTCCTCTCAATACATGGTACCAATGGGGACATACTGAGGCCTAGAGAGGGCATATTCAAGGCCACAAAGCAGTCATTGGCAGAGCCAGAACACCTTCTTTTATTCACTGTCCACCTCCACCCCTCTTTGTTATCCTGGGACCTCAGGTACACACCTTATAGAAAAAAATTGTGAGGTGGGTGGGGTCTCCCTCAACTTTAGACCTCTCCCCACCCACAAACATCAATTCCATATATATTCTTATTATTTATTCACTTTTGAGTGCAACTAAAGAAGAGGATTTTAGAAATCAGGCAGACCTAAGTTAGCAACTTAGCAACCCCAGTTCCTAGCTGAGTAAACTTGGGCAAGACTCTTCCATTCTTTGGGACTCAGTTTCCTCATCTACAAGACAGAAATGATAGTCCCTGCCTCATGGGTCTGTTAAGAGGGAGAGAACTACTATATATTTAGATCTTTAAGGTGAGCTTCCTCTCTCTGTACCTTCAACCTCCTCATTGGCTCCTCCTTAACCATCTTAAGAAACAAAACAAAACACTTCTATGGTCCTTTGTCCCATTCTAGCTACCTTCCTCTTCATCTCTCTCTTCTTCATCAAACACATCTAAAAAGTAGTCTACTGTCTACTTTCACATCTCTCATTCACTTCTCTACCATCTTCAGTCTGACTCCACCCACCCTCAATCACACACTGAGATAGTCTTTTAAAAAGCCACCCTTGTGGTTAAATCAACAGGCTGCTTCTCAGATCTTTCCTCCTCAAACTTGTCTGGGATATCTCTCCCCAACGACCACTTCCTCCTACATGGTCCTCCCTTGGCTTTCTGACCAGCACACTCTCCTGATTTTTCTCACCTCTATTCTCATCTGAAATAGTTTTGTTCCCCCTTGTTCTCTCTTTGATCCCCTTCTCTCCAGTCTCAGAGCTGTAGCTCTCACTTTTATTTTGATGATTTCAAGCCTATCACTCCAAGCCCCCAAGCTCTCTCTTCAGCAGAAAGTATATATTCACTGAGTTTCTTCAGGCACTTCAAAGTCAGCAGTATCATACTACCACTACCATCACCACTATCACAAAACTTGATCCATATCTTAGTTCCTCACCACCCACCTGGTCAATCAAAACAAAAGCCCAAGACCCACCTCATTCTTCTTATCTCTTCGTCCACTCCCATCCAATTGGTCATCAAATCCTGTGGATTTCACTTTTTAGAGATATCTGTATAGGCAAAACCCGCCCCCCTTAGGCCCATACCCCATTGCCAGTGCTTTATCTAGGCTCCCATCATCTTTTGCCTCAACTGTTATAATCATCTCCTAGCTAGTTTTCCTTTTCAATATTTTCTCCACATTTTGGCTAAAGGGATCATTTAAAAATACAAATCTTGTCGGTGCCAATCCCCTGTTTTAAACCCCTTAATGGCTTCCCTTTCTTTCAGAGTATAGCCCAGATGTCTTATCCTGGCTCAGAGGTCCTTCATGAGCAAATCTTGGCCAGCATCTCCAGCCTTACATCCTACTAATACTCTATTTAGACCCCAAGATCCAATGATAAGAGAAGAGAAATGATGGCTCTCCGTGTATATATCATGCTTTCTTCTGTCACATGCAGTTTCTTTGATGGATTAGTTCCTGCAGAGTTTGCGCTCTTATAGCACTATAGAAGTCATCACACCGTATTGTAACTCCTTCTATATGGGTCTGTTTTGCTCCTGCTGCAGATTAAGAGGCCATATAGGGTAGTGGTAAAACATGGATGGGCATTCTGCTTCAATCTCAGGTCCACCATTTAGCTGTGTGACCTAGGGCTGGCAGATCACTTAATCTCTCTGTGCTCATTTCTTCATCTGTATAGAGAGGATGATAGTAGTACCCGCCTCATAGGGTTACTGTCAGGATTAAATGGGTAAATGCATATTAAGTATTTAGAATAGCACCTGAATGTAGTACTCAGTAACCATTGTTACTGTGATGATCATTATCACTTAGTTGTTGTTGTTATTTTACTTAAAACAACAGACATTTATTATCTCACAGTTTCTGTGGGTCAGAGATTCAGGAGCAACTTAACTGGGTAGTTCTGGTTCAGGGTGTCTCAGGTGGTGGCATTCAGGTTGTTGGCAGGGGCTACAGTCACCTGAAGGCTTGACTGCAGCTGGCAAATTCATCTGCCTCCACAGTGGCTCACTCACATGGCTGTTAGCAGAAGGCCTCAGGTCCTCACTAGCTTCTGGCAATAAGCCTCCATTTCCTACCATATGGGCCTCTCCATAGGCTACTTGAGTATCCTCATGACATGGCATCTGGCTTGTCCCAAAGCAAGTGATCCCCAGAGAGAGCAAACAAAAAGAAAGCTGCAGTGCCTTTTATTATCTAGTCTCAGAAGTCACATAACATTAACTCAACTTTATTCTATTTGTTAGAGGTAAGTCACTATGTCCAGCCCACACTCATGGGGAGGGGGATTAGGTTTCATCTCTTGAAGGAAGGAGTATCAAGTAATTTTCACTTAGGTCTTATACAACTATTGCTCCCTACTTAAAGTCCTATAACCTCAATGCTGGAATGCACCTAATAAATAATTTAACTTAATTTCTTCAATTTAGAGATGGGAAAACCAAAGCTCAGAGGAGAGCAGGGAATGTTTCCTAAGGTCACATAGCTGATATTGTCAGTTGTTTCATTAGCAGGAACCCAGAACACACCTACAATATTGTGTTTTTGAGAGGTAATGCTGTATTGTTCCCATTTTGTGGCTGGAGGAAACTGAGGCCTAAGAGAGTAAGGGATTTGCCAGCTCCCTTACATCAAGGCAATGACAGAGCCAGAAATAGAATCCATGTTTCCCTACTCCCCATCCTGTTTTTGTATTGCAACCTGAAAAATGAACCATGACCCTCCCCCTTGCCTCAAGCAGAGTCACACTGCAGCTCCCAGAATCCTCAGCTTTGAGGGCCATGCTGAATTCCAGGGACTTCAGTCATGGAAGGTTTCTTTACAAATAATTTCTTCTGGCAGCCAGCAAAAATTCCCTTCTTACTATTTTATTTTGGGGAGTTGTGTCCAGGAAGATGAAGAAGGCAGGGAGTGTGGAAGAAAATGTTGAAGCTCTCACCAAGGTCATACCATAAGCCCACAGGAGGGCCCATCTAATGAACCTCCAGAGGGAAATCAAGCCAGGGACCCCAGCTAGCTTGGGCACTTATGTGGATTGAGCCTTAGTAGGTAGGATAACCAAATCTAAGTACTCTGTCTAACCTCACCTTGTTGTGGTTTATTAATCAAAGAGTTATTATGTGACAATTCCATGCAAAGATCCCCTTCCTCATCCCCAAAGTGAAGGGGTTTTAAACATGTGTGTGTGTGTGTGTGACAGAGAGAGAGAGAGAGAGAGAGAGAGAGAAGAGAGAGAGAGAGTGGCCTCTGTGGCAATCTGGTTAAATATCTGGTCATCTCTCAGAATTATTTTAATACATAAAATACATTAAAGGAAACAAATTATATTGAAATACAACTATCCAAATATTTTTAAAACTGCATGATACATGTTCCTTATTAACACATTAAATAACAAGATCTACTAATAATTTTTATGTGATGATGAGCATTAATGACAATTCCAGATCTCTGCCATGACTGTAATATGATAAGAAATGTCTGTCATTTCTTCTGGTGACCAAGTTACAGGAACTAGTAATAGAACTGCCATTTGCTGCCTGTATTCATCCTTGAAGGAAATAGTAAATTTCTAGTTAGAGGTTATGGGGATAAAAGGTGATTGTTTGCACCATCTATGTTTTTGGACCCTTTGAATTCTATCTAAGTCCCTCTTGAGGGTCTATGAATCCAGGTTAAGAGCTCTTACAGGAGAGTGGCTGGTTTCCGTGGGCTCTGGAACAGTCCTCCAGGCATTAGTAAACTATTTTTAAGCCTCACTTTCCTCCCCCCACCCTGAGGAGCTCTATCTACCCTTCTGCCCTTGAGCCCACCCTGCTGCACCACCCCCTACAGATTCACAAATACCACACAAGGTCACAAAGACAAACCTTTATACTCCCTGTATTGTATAAGGGCAATTTCCCTCAAAAACCATGTCCATTTGGACCCCAAAGCCTAGGCAGACACATCCTCTTGGGATAGACACAGCAGGAAGCCCCCATCATATCCCTCTTTCCTTCTGCGGACAGATTTCCCTACAAACCTCCCAAGTGCCCCCAGGAACCAGACTCAGTGGGAATAACCTACAAAGGGTGTTAGCCACAGATCCATGGGCCTGCAGGCCTAAGGGTTCACTCCTCCCTGGCAGTGTTGTGGGGTCCTAGCCTTCAGGCACTCACCAGGCTTCCACCTGAGGCCACGCTGCCTATGGTCGCCGCTGCCTCTGCCCCTCTGTGAAGCACTGGGCCTTGGTGGCCCCTCCTTGGGGAGCCCCTCCTGCCCCAAGGCCAGAGCAGGCTGGACTCTCAGTTCCCACTGTTAACAAATACCTCCTAAAGGCTAGGCGTTGGTTCCTGGGCTGACTAGGTCCAAGGGGCTAATTTTAGGCTACTCTCCTCCCCACATTCTCAGGGCCGTGTTATCTTACTAGTGCCATTCTGGGAGTGATCCCAGTCAGAAGAGGGGGGCCATGCATGGGGAAGTCCTGGAAGGACTGACTGACAGATAGACAGGTGCCTGGTGAGGCCAGGGCTCAGGCTCCTAGTGAGTCCCAGTGTACTTCTCCCCATCATTCAAATGGGCTACACCATTAGACCCCTGAGCCACACCTTCCTCTATTCAGGGGCCTCTATTTTTCTCTCCTTAACTTATCCTCTCTGGATTTTCTTTTCCTTTTTTGAAGGTCCATCAACACATCACCCTCCCCTCCCAAGAGTGAGGAGGACAGTGGGAAGTAGAGACTGGCCCTCATATGTGGGATTCGAACCGGGGCCCTCTGGCCTCTCAAGCCAGTTCTTAACCATCGCGCCACTCAGCCGGCCTGAAACCTATGTAATTTTACTAACAATCGTCACCCCAATAAATGTAATTTTAAAAAGAAAAGGAATTTCCACAGTTCTGAGAGATGTTCAATGATTTATGCTTAAATGCTTCCAATAATATGGCATTCTACATCCAGAAGCAGCACATCTCATTATTGGGCTGCTCAGTCCTTTTTTCTCCTAAGCCTATATTTGCATCTACAAAGCACCCCTAAGGTTAACTGCTGATCCTATCTTATCATATCTTCCTTCACCCTTAGGACCTCAGAAAACCCAGTCACTTTCTATACCCCAAAACAGCCCTTTAGGGGTCTGAACACAGGTATTCCATCCTTCGTATCACCTTATCTCAGAGAAAACAGTCCAGCTCCTTCAACTATTTATTTCAAGCTGGTATCTATTCAGCCCCTTCCCCAGTCTTGTCGCCCACACACATAAAGTGCTCATGCACCCTGCCTACATACTGACAGCACCAGGGAGTCCACAGGAGGTCAGATGACTCCTTCAGAAAATGTCACCATCCCAGATCAGTGATGCTGAAGATCAGAAACATCAAAAAACAACAAAAAGCCTATCTGCCTCAGCTTAGTTTGAGCCAAAGGCCTATCTATAGCTGTTCATTATCTGAAGCCTCATGCAAACCTGACTAGCAGCCAATAAATAAGCTATTATGTTAAAGACGACAGAGTACAGCATGATTCTTGAAAGAAAACGATTAGTAGGTTTTTAATAGCAATTTTATTGATATAATTGTATAGTCACATACACTTGTAAAAAATAATACAGAGATCCCCTGTACACTTTACCATTTTCCCCAATGGTAACATTTTGCAAGACTATAGTACAATATCACAAATAGGATATTGATATTGATACAATGCTCCTATCTCAGATTCCCCAAGGTTTACTTGTAGTCATTTGTGTATTTTATTTCTATACAACTTTATCACATATGCAGATTCTTGAGTACACCACCACAAACAATATACAGAATAGTTCTATCACAATAAGGATACCTCATGTTGCCTTTTTATAGCCAAATCTACTTCCTTCCCACTCCTCTACCCTTGGTCCCCAACCCCTGACAAACTCTAATCTGTTCTCCATTTCTATAATTTTGCCATTTCAAAATTATATAAATGAAATGATACCTTTGGAATTAGTTTTTTTCATCCAGCATGCCCTTGAGATTCATCCAAATTGTTGTGTATGTTAACTGTGTTTTTGTTACTGAGTAGGATTCTATGGTAGGTATGTACTATAATTTGTTTAAACATTGACCTGGTAAAGAATATCTGGGTTGTATGTAGTATTTGGTTATTAAGAATAAAGTTTCTATGAATATCTGTGTACAGGTCTTTATCACTATACTTATATTATAGGTCTTATTATTGGGTAGTGATTATGCCCACTTTACTCTTCCATGTCAAGATTGTTTTAGCTGTACTAAGAACTATGCCTTTCTATATACATTTTAGAATAAACTTGTCTACATCTACAAAAAGTCTTGCTGAGATTTGGGTAGGAACTGTATTTAATCTATACTGTATATCAAAATTATAGAGAATTGACTGCTTTACTGTGTTGAGTCTTCCAACCCATGCATATAGTATGTTTTTACATTTACTGAAGTCCTTAGTTTCTTTCATCAGCATTTTGAAGTTTTCAGCATATGAATCATGTACATATTTTGTTACGTGTATACCTAAGAATTTCATTTTCTTTGCAGCAATTGTAAATGGTGTTGTTGTTTTTTTAAGTTTCCATGTGTTCATTGTTAGTATGTAGAAATGTGATTTTTTGTATGTTGATCTTATATCCTGCCTCAGTGCTAAACTTACTAGTTCCAGGAGTATTTTTGTTTCTTGTAAATTTATTGGTATTTTCTATGTAGTCAGTCATGTCATATGCAAATAGGGACTGCCTTATCTCTTCCTTTCCAATCTGTATGCCTTATTTCCTTTCCTTGTCTTATTGCAGTGGCTAGAACTTCCAGAACTATGTTGAACAAGAGTGGACACTTTGCCTTTTCTTAGTCTTGGGGAAAAGCATTTAGTCTTTCTTTCACCATTAGTCATGACGCTACCTGTAGATTTTTCCATAGGTGCCCTTTCTTCATTCATGAAGTTCCCTTCTATTCATAGTTCGCTTGAGAATGTATATCAGAAATGGATGTTGCATTTTGTTCAAGGCTTTTACTGCATCAATTGACATGGGCATATTATTTCCCTTCTTTAATATGTTCATATGGTGGATTATGTTCATTGATTTTCAAATGTTGAAGCAGCCTTTCATCCTTGGAATAAACTTCACTTGGTAATGGTACATAATTATTTTTATGCATTGTGAGATTAGGTTTGCTAATATTATGGTTAGAAATTTTGCATTTAACTTACAGAGAAATATTGGTTTGTAGATTTCTTTTTTTCTTCTGTCTTTGGTTTTGGTATCAGGGTAATACTGACCTCATAAAATGAGTTGTGAAGTATTCTCTCTTCTATTTATGGAAAAAATTGTGTAAATTCCTAAGGTTTGTGTTAGTTCTATTAACTATTTTATTAAAATATAGATAACATACAATATTATATTAGTTTCAGGTATACAGCATAGTTAGTCAACATTTATATACCTAAAGAAGTGATCACCATGATAAGTCCAGCAATCATCTGACACCATATACTACTATCACAATATTATTGAGTATATTCGCTATGCTGTACATTACATCCCCAAGACTTATTTGTATTATACCTGGAAATTTGAACCTCTTATTCCCTTTCACCTTACCTCCTTTTTATTTTTCAATTATAGTTGACATTCAATATTATTTTATATTAATTTCAGGTGTACAGCATAGTGGTTAGACATTTATATAATTTACGAAGTGATCCCCCTAACTAGTCTAGTATCCACCTAGCACTATGAATAGTTATTACCATATTATTGACTATCTTCCCTTTGTTATACTTTATATCCCCATGACTATTTTGTAACTACCAATTTGTACTTCTTAATCCCTTCACTTTTTTCACGCTGCCCCTCCACCCCCTTCTCATCTGTCAACCATCAGCTTGTTTCCTGCACCTATGAGTCTGTTTCTGTTTTGTTTATTTTGTTCTTTAGATTTCACATATAATTGAGATCACATGGTATTTGTCCTCTGTTTGACTTATTTCACTTAGCATAATACGTTCTAGGTCCATCTATGTTGTCACAAATGTTTAGATTTCATTCTTTTTTATAGCCAAATAATAATCCATTATATATATGTACCACATCTTCTTTATCCAGTTGTCTATAGATGGGCACTTAGGTTGCTTCCATATCTTGGCTATTGTAAATAATGCTGTAATGAACATAGGGGTGCATATATCTTTTTGAATTAGTGTTTTACATTTCTTCAATAAATACCCAGAAGTGGAATTGCTGGGTCATAAGGTAGGTTTATTTTTAAATGTTTTAGAGACCTCCATATTGTTTTCCATAGTGGCTGCACCAATTTGCAATCCCACCAACAGTGCACACAGGTTCCCTTTTCTCCACATCCTCACCAACACTTGTTGTTTGTTGATTTATTGATGATGGCCATTCTGACATATATGAGGTGACATCTCATTGTGGTTTTAATTTGCATTTCTCTGATTATTAGTGACATTGAGCATGTTTTCATATATCTATTGGCCATGTACATGTCTTCTTTGAAAAAATGTCAATTCAGGTCCTCTGTTCATTTTTTAATTGTATTGTTTGTTTGTTTGGTGTTAAGTTGCATGGGTTCTTTATAAAGTTTGGATATTAACCCCTTATCAGATTTATCTTTGGTGAATAGCTTCTCCCATTCAGTAGGTTGTCTTTCCATTTTGTTGATGGTTTCCTTTGCTGTGCAAATACTTTTTAGTTTGATATAGTCCCATTTGTTATTTTTTTCTTTTATTTCCCTTGTTCAAGGCAACATATCAGAAAGAAATATTACTAAGAGCAATATTACTAAGAGCAATGTCAGAGAGTTCACTGCCTATGTTTTATTCTAGGAGTTTTATGGTTTTGAGTCTTACATTTAAGTCTTCAATGATGGTGTTAAGTCTTTAAATGTTTGGTAGGATTCTTCAGTGAAACCATCTGGGCCTGAATATTTCTTTTTTGGAAGATTTCACATAATGAATTGCATTTTAAATAGGTATAGTGCTATTTATGTCACCTATTTCATCTTTATGAAAGATTTAGTAGTTTGTGGTTTGTGAAAAATTGGTCAATTTTTTTACATTGTCACATCTATGAATATAAATCTGTTCATAGCACTTCCTTTTGTAGTTAACTAATTATTTTATTGTCATTTTATATATATGTATAACATAAAGTTTGCCATTTAAACCATTTTTTAAAGAACTTTGTTTTTTAGAGAAGTTTTATGTTCACAGAAAAATTGAGAAGACTGTATATAGATTTCCAATACACCCCCATCCCTACACATGAAGAACCTCCTCCATTATCAGCATCCCCCATCAAAGTGAGACATTTATAATAATTGATGAACCTGCATTGACACATTGAAATCAAAATAAGTCCATAGTTTGCATTAGGGTTCAATGTCAGTGTTGTACATTCTTTGGGTTTGGATAAATATATAATGACATGTATCCATCATTATAGTATCATACAGAGTACCTTCATTTCCTCAAAAGTACTCTACTGACTTATCCCAACCGCAACCCAAGCCCAGGCATCAACTAATACTTTTACTATCTTCATAGCTTTGCATTTTCCAGAATGTCATATACTCAGAATTATACAGTATGTAGCCTATTCCGGTTGGCTTCTTTCACATAGTAATATGCATTTAAGCTTCCTCCATGTCTTTTTACAGTTTGATGTCTCATTTTTTTATTGTTGAATAACATTCCAGTATCACAATTTATTTATTCATTCACCTACTGAAGGACATCTTGGTTGTTTTCAAGTTTTGGCAATTATGAGTAACGTGGCTATAAGCTCTCTGTGTAGGTTTTTGTGTGGACATAAGTTTTTAACTCCTTTGGGTAAATATCAAGGAGTGCAATTGCTGGAATGTATGGTAAGAGTATGTTTAATTTTATAAGAAACTGCTAAACTGTCTTGGAATCCAGCTGAACCATTTTGCATTCCCACCAGCAATGAATGTGAGCACTTATTGTTTCACATTTTTGTCAACATTCAATGTTGTCAGTGTTCAGGATTTTGTCCATTCTAATAGGTGTGTAGTGGTACCTGTTGTTTTATTTTGCTTTTCTGTGATGACATATGATGTGCACCATCTTTTCATATGCTTATTTGCCCTTTGCATACCTTCTTTTGTGAGGTGTCTATTATGGTCTCTGCCCCATATTTAAATTGGGTTGTTTTGTAATTGTTGAACTTTAAGAGTTCTTTGTAGTGGTCAGGCATCTACACAGTCCGTGAACCACCACAAAGAACTCTTAAA
>NW_017731604.1:1346330-1350570 GCF_001890085.2 Hipposideros armiger | reverse complement strand
TGTATTCTTTAGTTCTAACTGGTTGTTTTTAATGATTTCTGTATCCTTCTTGAAGTCCTCACTAAGTTCTTTAAACATTCTTATCAGTGTTCTAAACTCTGTCTCTGAAAGGTTGGATACCTCTGTTTCATTTAGTTCCATTTCTAGAGGGTTTTTTCAGATCTTTTACTTGGGACAAGTTTCTTTGTTTCTTCATTCTGGCTGTCGCTCTGTAATTGCTGTGGTGTAGTAGATAGATCGCCAGCAAGCGAGTCCATGTGCCAGCTCCACTGTGTCTCTTGCCACCCTCAGCCTCACTGAGTTGAGCAAAGAGGGTCCTCACTAATTTCTATTGTCAGCTATCATGGAACTCCTCTTCCTGCAAAGTAACTCTGGGCTGGTGAGCTTGGTGTGGGGCCAGAGGGTCTCTCCCCCAACCGGAGAAGCCTCCCCACTGCTGAGGTGTCCCTCACGGGGTTCGCCCTCTCTCGTCTCCGCCCCACCTACCATACTCGACATGGCCTCCTCTTTAAGTCCTTTGTTTAGAGGTTCTGTTCATCTAGCGTTCAGGGGACTTCCGAGTTTGAATGTTGTATAAATTATTTATTTTGTTGTAATCCTGGGAGGCAGATGGCACAGTGTCTATCTAGTATGCCATCCTGTTGGAAGTCTCCTCTGGGTTCCCAATAGAGGTTTTCCTTTCTTAAAATGTGTATATGTGGAGTACAGCATAGGGAATGTAGTCAATGGAATTGTAACAGCTATATACAATGTCGGAGGGATAGTAGACTGGGGGGGGGATTATCACTTTGTGAGGGGTGTAAATGTCTAACTATTACATTGTTTTGTACACCTGAAACAATTAATACAAATAAAGGAGTTCTTTGTATAATTTGAATAACAGTCCTTTATCAGATTTCTTTTGCAAATATTTTCTCCCAGTCTTTGGCTTCTCATTTTCTTTAACAGTGTCTTCTGCAGAGCAGTTTAATTCTAGCTTATCGATCATTTTTTATGGACTGTACCTGTGATGTTGTATAAAAAGTCATTGTGATACTCAAGGTCACCTAGTTTTTCTCCTATGTTATCTTCTAGGAGATTTATAGTTTTGCATTTTACCTGTAAGTCTGTGATCCATTTTTAGTTAATTTTTGTGTAAGGTCTATTTCTAGTTTTTTCGTTTGTTTGTTTGTTTGTTTTGCATGTGGCTGTTCAGTTGTTGTAGCTCTATTGTATTGCCTTTGGTACTCTGTCAAAGATCAGTTGACTATATTTATGTGGATTTATTTCTGGTGCCTATTCTGTTCCATTGATCAATTTGTCTATTCTTTTGCCAACAACACACTGTCTTGGTTACTGTAGCTTTATGGTAAGTCTTAAAGTCGAGTAGTGTCAGTCCTCCAATATTGTTCTTCTCCTTCAATACTGTGTTGGTTAGTATGGATCTTTTACCTCTCTATATAAATTTTAGAATGATTTTTGTCATTATCAAAAAAAATTTGCTGGGATTTTGACTGAGATTGCATTGAACCTATAGATCAAGTTGGGTAGAACTGACATCTTGATAATAGTCATGCATCACTTAATAATGGGAATGTTTCAAGAAATGCATTATTAGGTGATTCTGTCATTGTGCAAACATTGTAGCGTGTACTTACACAAACCTAGACGGTATAGGCTACTGCATACCTAGTCTATATGGTATAGCCTATTGCTCCTATGCTACAAACCTGTACAGAATATTACTGTACTGAATATTGTAGGCAATTGCAACACAATGCTATTTATGTACCTAAACATATTGAAACATAGAAAAGGTATGATAAAAACATGGTATAAAGGGGCCGGCCGAGTGGCTCAGTTGGTTAAGAGCTCGCTCAAGAGTTTGAGCTCTGAGTAACAGCAGTTCAATGCCCGGCCCAAGCTGAGCTGCCGCTGAGCTGCCAACAGGTGGCAGGATGGCTCAGCTAAATAAAAAAATATATATGGTATAAAGATAAAAACTGGTAAACCTATACAGGGAACTTACCATGAATGGAGCTTGCAGAACTGGGAGTTGCTTTGGGTGAGTCAGTGTGAGTGAGTGATGAGTGACTGTGAAGGCCTAGGACATTACTGTACACTACTGTAGGCTTTATAAACACTACACACTTAGGCTACACTAAATTTATAAAAAATATTTTTCTTTCCTTAATTAACCTTAGCTTACTGTAAAATTTTTACTTTGTGAACTTTTTATCTTTTAACTTCTTGAGTTTTTTGTAATAACTCAGCTTAAAACACAAACACATTGTAATTATACTGAATATTTTCTTTCTTTATATCCTTATTCTATAAGTTTTTTCTATTTAAACACAAATCTAGATTTCTGTTAAAAACTAAGAGACAATCATACATATTAGCCTAGGCCTGGACAGGGTCAGGACCATCAATATCACTGGCTTCCACCTCCACATCTTGTCCCACTGGAAGGTCTTCAGGGCCAATAACATTCATGGAGCTGTCCTCTCTTATGATAACAATGCCTCTTCTGAAATATCTCCAGAAGGACCAGCCAGAGGCACTTCTTGAGGAGGTGTCACTCTTCCAAAATATATCTATGGTGGTTTGCTTGTTTTTTTCATAATAGATTTGCTTGTAGGCAGATAATGCACCTGAATAATTCATCTCTATTAATGAAAACCTTTGGGTGTTGGGGTCAATGTTTTCAAATTTTTAAAGAAGCTTGCTGAGATCTTCAAAAGCTTCTGCTAAACCCTTTTCTGTGAATTTTCTTGGAGATTCTTTTTATTTTTGTTCTGCAGTTTTGTTTTCTCTTACCTCTTCTTTAGCTTTTCCAGTCCCAACAACTCCTCATTAGTCAATTCCTCAGGAAGCACCCTAGAAGCCCCTCAATGTCATCCTCATCTACACCCAGATTCAAGTTGTTTGCCATCTCAGTCAACAACCTTGTTGATTTTTGCAACGTCTTCTCTTGGCAAATCCTTTGAAATGGTGGACAAACATCTTGAGTGTTTTCTTCCAGATGCCATTCATACACTCCTTGGTGACATCACCTCAAGTATAAGCAAGGTTCTTAATGCAGACATAGATGTTGTAATCCTTCCAGAATTGCATCAGTATGTTCTCAGTGTCTCCCTCATTTGTAGCAATAGCCTGGGCAAAGGTCCTCCTCAGGTAACAGGCCTTAAAAGCTGCTATAATTTCTTAATCTATCAGTTGGATCAAAGAGGTGGTGTTTGCAGGAAGAAATACCACTTTGAAATTGGGATGAAGATTACCAATAAAAGGAGGATGTCCAGACCATTATCAACAATAAGCAAAATCTTTTTTTTTTTAAAGACTTTTTTATTGGGGAATTGGGGGGATGGGAACAGTGCTGGGGAATTGGGGGAAGGGGAACAGACAAGTTGCTGTCGTTTTGTTNTACACAATTATTGTTGACATATAATATTATACAACACCAGCTTCAGGTGTACAGTGCAGTGATCAGTGATCAAGCCTCTACCCATCCAAGAAGTGGTCTCCCTAACAAGACAAATTGACCATCTGATGCCATACAAAATATTTACATTATTAATTAATAATGTTGTAAATATTTTTATAAATATAATTTAATATTTTATAAATTTTATAAATATAAATTTATATAAATATAATTAATAATCTGTTGCCGCTGAGCTGCCAACAGATGGCAGGATGGCTGAGCTAAAAAAAAAAATCCAACTGGTCTAAATGTCATTTAAAGCCACTGTTTCCATGTTGATTTTCTGTCTGGAGGATCTGTCCATTGGTGACAACGGGGTGCTGAAATCCCCTACTATGATAGTGTTACTGTTGATCTCTCTTTATGTCTATCAAAATCTGTTTTATATATTTAGCAGCTCCTATGTTGGGTGCATAGATGTTTACTAGGGTTATGTCCTCTTGGTTGAATTGATCCCTTTATTATTATGCAGTGCCCTTCTTTGTCTTTTATTGCAGTCTTCATTTTAAAGTGTATTTTGTCTGAAATAAATATTACTACTCCAGATTTTTTCTCATTTCCATTTGTGTGAAATATCTTATTCCATCCCTTTACTTTCAGTCTCTGTGTGCCTTTTGATCTGAGATGAGTCTCTTGTAAACAGCATATGCATGGGTCCTGTTTTCTTATCCACTCAGCCACTCTATGTCTTTTGATTGGAGCATTTAGCCCATTTGCATTTAAAGTTATTATTGATAGGTGCATATTTAATGCCATTTTGTCATCTGTATTTCT
>NW_017731604.1:1322268-1337950 GCF_001890085.2 Hipposideros armiger | reverse complement strand
GAGGGCAGTGTCACTGGCCCTCATATGTGGGATCCGAACCGGGGCCCTCTGGCATCCCAAGCAAGTTCTTAACCATCGCGCCACTCGGCCGGCCCCAACAATAAGCAAACTCTTGAAAGGTATGTTATTCCCCAAACAGTACTTCTCCATTTCACTGGCATAGCAGTTTAGAAGAGCATCTTGGAAGAGGAGCTGGGTGGGTCATCCATGACTTCTTATTGCTCCTGTAGTACATTGACAGTGTGTGCTTATCTATATGCTTGAAGGCCCTGGGGTTCTCCCTATGCCAGACCACAAAGAGTTTCAATTTGTAGCATGCAACATTGTCCCCAAGCAAGGCTGTTATTCTGTCCTTAAAAGCCTTGAATCCTGGCATTGACTTGGCCTCCTTACAGATGAAAGTCCTTTCAGGCATCCATTTCCAGAATAGGGAGGTGTCATCCATATTGAATATTTGCTCTGGCAAGTAATTTTCCCCCTAAATTAGCTTATCTAGAGTTTCCAAAAATTCTACAGCTGCCTTCACATCAGGACTTCCAGATTCACCACTAACCTTCACATTAGGTAATAAGAATTCTTGAATTGTTTAAACCACCCAGAGGTAGCAGTAAATTCAACATCGCAGTTGGATCCAGCCTTTTCTTTCAACATCACAAACAAAATTTTTGCTTTGGCCTTGATTGTCATGCTGAGAAGGATACACTTCTGTGTGTGGTCTTTAATCCAGGTCATTAGAAGTTTCTTCATGTCTGATATAAGCCCATCTCACATATTTGTTAGTCTCATTGCCTTCAATGAAGCAGATCTTCATGTAGTGTGAATTTTGGTAGATTTTATCTTTCAAGGAATTCATCCAGTTTATCTAATTTGTTATCAAATTTGTGGGCATATTTCATTGGGGAGGGGGTTGCTAATGCAAATGGTGCTGTGTTTTTAAAATTATTTTTTCAGTTATGGTTGACATTCAATATTAGTTTCAGGTGTACAGCATAGTGGTTAGACACTTATATAATTTATGCAGTGATCTCCCCAATTAGTCTAATACCCACCTGGCACTATATGTAGTTGTTGCAACATTATTGACTACATTCTCTATGCTGTACTTATACAGAATGGTAGTTACAAAATAATCACAGGGATGTAAATGGTATTGTTTTTAATTTCAAATTCTATTTATCCATTGCTAGTATTATATATAGGAAAGTGGTTGACTTATGTATATATTAACCTTGTGTCTTCAAAGCTTGCTATAGTTGCTTATTAGTTCTCCTGTATATTCTTTCAGGTTTTCTGCATTACAATCATATCATCAGCAAAGACAGTTTTATATCTTCCTGCCTAATCTGCATATCTTTTATATAGAGAATTGGTATAATTTCTCCCTTAAGTGGTTGATAGAATCCACCAGTGAACCCATCTGGGACTGGTGAATTCTGTTTTGGAAGGTTATTAAGTCTTGATTCAATTTCTTTAATAGATATAGGCCTATTCAGATTGTCTATTTCCTCTAGTGTGAATTTTGGTAGATTTTCTCTTTCAAGAAATTCATCCATTTTATATAGGTTATCAAATTTGTGGGCATAGAGTTGTTCATAATCTTTATTGTCCTTTTAACATCCAATGAGTAATTTGTGTCTTCTTGCTTTTGCATAGTTAACCTGGCTCGAAGTTAGCAATTTTAGCGATCTTTTCAAAGAATCAGCTTTTAGTTTCATTGATTTTCTTTACTGATTTTGTTTTTTACTTCATCAATTTCTGCCCTAATTTTTTCTTTCTTTGGTTTTAATTTGCTCTTTTTCTAGTTTCCTAAGGTAGAGTCTTATTTATTTTAGATTTTTTTCTTCTTTCCTAATTCAATGCTATAAATCTCTCCATGCATTAGTTTCACTGCATCCCATAAAGCTTGATAAGTTGCATTTTAATTTTCATTTAGTTAGAAATATTTCAGAATTTCTCGAGATTTCTTCTTTGACCAAAGAAGTGTGTTTAATCTCCAAATATATTGGGCTTTTCTAGTTATCTTTTGGTTACTGATTTTTAGTTTCATTTAATTGTGGTCTGAGTATACTTTGTTTGATTTCTATTTTTGAATTTATTTTTCCAGGTTTATTGAGATATAATTGACATATAACATTATGTAAGTTTAAGGTGTACAATGTGATGATCTGATACCTGTATATATTGTAAAATGTTTACCAAAATAATTTCAGTTAAAACATTTTTCACCTCACATAATTACTATGCTGTTATTAATGTTATGGTGAGAATATTAAAGCTCTACTCTCATAGCAACTTTCAAGTATAAAATAGTATTAACTGTAGTAGCCATGCTGTACTAACAGATTTATCTTATAATCTACACATTGTAGATTTGTACACATTGACCAACATCTCCCCATTCCCCCCACTGCTCAGCCTCTGGCAACCCCATTGTACTCCCCATTTCTGAGTTCAATGTTTTTAGATTCCACATATAAGTGAGATCATTCAGTACTTGTCTTTGTCTGTTTATTTTACTTAGCATAATGCCTTCTGTGTCCATCAATGTTTTCACAAGTGGCAGAATTCCTTTCTTTTTTTATGGCTAATTCCTTTTATTTGTCTTATTATATTGGCTAGGACTTCCAGTATGATGTTGAAAAGGAGTGGTAAGAGGGGATATCCTTGCCTTGTTCCCAATCCTAGTGGGAAAGCTTCAAGCTTTTTACCATTAGATATGTTAGCTGCAGGTTTTCCGTAC
Organism: Hipposideros armiger; assembly: GCF_001890085.2. Lineage (NCBI taxonomy): Eukaryota > Metazoa > Chordata > Mammalia > Chiroptera > Hipposideridae > Hipposideros > Hipposideros armiger. Next base: position 1,335,210 of record NW_017731604.1, on the reverse strand, counting down.
TTTTTATCAACTCAGAGAAGCTCTCCTCTATTCCTAGTTTACTGAGGGTGTTTGTTTTTTTACCAGAAATGAGGGCTGCATATTGTCAAATGCGTTTTTGTATCTTTTGATATGTTCATGTGATTTTTCTTTCTGTGTGTGTTGCTGTGATGGGTTTCATTAATCAATATTCATATGTTGAACAAGTCTTACATGTCTGGAATAAATCCCACTTAGTATTTTTTCTTTCATATATTTTCTTCATATTTTTTTATCTTTCCTTATCTTCTTAATGAAGTCCCTTTAACATTACTTGGTTTAGTGCTGATGAACTCCTTTAACTTTTTCTTGTCTGGGAAACTCTTTATCTTTCCTTCGATTCTAACTGATAGCCTACTGGGTAGAGCAATCTTAGTTGTGTTTGCCTTTCATCACTTTGAATATTTTGTGCCAATCCCTTCTGGCCTGCAAAATTTGTTGAGAAATCAGCTGACAGCCTTATCGGACTCCTTTGTGTGTAACTAACTGCTTTTCTCTTGCTACTTTTAAGATTTTCTTTTTGTCTCTAACCTTTGGCATTTTAATTATCCTGTTTCTCAGTGTGGGCCGCTGGCTTCCTCTTGTTTGGGACTCTCTGCACTTCCTGGACTTGTATGTCTATTTCCTTTGCCAGGTTAGAGACGTTTTCAGTAATTACTTGTTCAAATAGGTTTTCTATCTCTTGCTCTTTCTCTTCTCCTTCTGGGGTCCCTGATGTGACTGTTGGTATGCTTGATATTGTCCCAGAGGTCCCTTAAGCTACCCTCATTTTTAACTTTTTCTAAAATTCTGTTCTGATTGGGTGTTTTGTGCTACCTGTCATCCACATCACTGATTTGATCCTTTCCTTCACTTAATCTGTTGTTGCTTCCCTCTAATGTATTCTTCATTTCAGTTGTTATATTCTTCAACTGATTTTTTAATCGTTTTCTACGTCCATTTTTGTTTCCTGTATCTTTGATGAAATTCTCGCTGAGTTCATCTGTTCCTCCCCTAAGTTCACTGAGCATCTTTATAACCAGTGTTTTGAAATCTGCATCTAGTAGATTGGTTGTCTCCATTTTGTTCAGTTCTTTTTTGGGAAAGGCAAGAATGGGGTTAGGGTCTTGATCAATTCTCCTTGCTGATACTGCCAGGCTCACCTCTTTTCAGAGGGACTCCTCTTTGATCTGAGGGAGAAATGAGCCTACCTGGACTGCCTTCTGTTGTTAGTTTGGGGGTCAGGAAATACCCAAGCTGGACTGTCTTCTTTGGGGTTGTTATTCCAGTCCTGGGATCGCAAACCAGTTCTAAGATCTTTCGAAGTTCTCCTTTGGTTGTCTCTTGTATCATTTCCAGGATTTATAGTGGTACTTAGTCAGAATAAGCAGTGAGAAATGAGTCAACATCTTGTCTGTACCAGAAGAAGTCCAACCAACAGGATTTTATAGTACAAAATTCTGAAGTGAGACAATATTTTAGTCAGTCTTGGGTTCCAATGACCTACATGTGAGCTTGGTGACTTAGACACAGGACTTCAGCTATTTAAGCCACATGAGACATACTTAGAGCTCCCAGCTCGAGGCCCAGCAAAGGCGAGCCACTCAGTTGGTATTCAATATCTTTCCCTAGAAACCATCTAGTTCAAACCAGTTGTTTTAAACATAAGGCATCAGAGGCCTATAAATGCGGGAGCCTTTCAAATGTGCTGTGACACATATACCCAAGCGACATTTTTTCCCCCAAAGCCCCAAAGCATACTCTATCAATTCTTGATTATTTGGTTCCTTACTTCTACATGGTACTTCTGGTTCAGTTGGACAGGATTTGAAGATTGAAACAAAAAGTACCAATTTTCATTTGAAAAGTGCCTCAAAATTTACAAAGTGCTTTTACAAAGTTGCAATGTCCCTTGTTTGGCATAATTACCAAACTAACAGGGTAGAGATTATTCGTATTTTACAGATAAGGAAATTCAGTAAGTTGAAGGGCTGAGACTCACCCAGAGGTGATTTCTCATTCAGGGTCTTCCCTTGACACTTTCCCTATGTGAAACCAGACACTTACTAGATGAAAGGAGGCTGTGGAAATAGTTGATTTTAGGGCTCCCAAGTTGTCATGTCTTTGGGCTGATGTAGTGGGTTACTTTGCAACTACACAGTGGATAAATTCCAAGTTCAGGCTCATGTTCCATTTATAGCAAAGTACCCTGAAAACTTGGGAGTTCAAATTACCCTTAGAGAGTTTGCTGGTAAAAGTAAAATCTTCCTAGATAGATGAAATTAACCATCTGCTTAGGTTACCTCAGGGAAAGGGGTATCTTAGATCAGAAAGGAGGTTGCTGAATTCCAATAAAGGGAAATAGGGTATAGTTCAGGAAGGCAGGATTGTAATTTGATGTAGAAGAAAGCTGTAGCCTGGACAAACAAGAGGGAGTTGATTGAATAAACAATAGCTCACATAGCGGGATACTATGTGGCCATTAAAATTGATGAGATCGATCTGTATTTATTGAAACAAAAAGTTCAAAATTAAGCAAGAAACTTAAATAGGAGTGTGTAATGTGATCCTATTTTTGTTATGTATGCATGCATGTAGATTTATCTCTGCACAGAGAAATTATGACACCCCCCCTTTTGGGGGGTTCTTTATATTTTAAAAATATTCTATAATGAACAAACATTTCTTGGTTAATGATAAAAGACATAGCAGCCTAATCCACTTGTTATATACTGAATGTCTATGTCCCCCCCCCAAATTCATGTTGAAATTCTAACCCCTCCCCCAATATAATGGTAACGGGAGATGGGCCTTTGGGACGTGATTAGGATTAGATGAGGTCATGAAGGTGGAATCCTCACGAATGGGATTAGTGCCAGTTTAAGAGTCATAAGAGAGCATGCTTCTCTCTTCTATGTGAGGTTACAGCAAAGAGATAGCTGTCTAGAAAGTGAGCTCTCACAAGACACTAAATCTTATAGCAGCATGATCTTGGACTTCCAAGCCTCCAGACTGTGAGAAATAAATGATTGTTTATAGCCATCCAGATTCTGCTATTTTGTTATAGTCTGAATGGGCAGTAGTCTGAATGGGCTAAGACAGAAATTGTATTATAATGTAACCTGATTGTAACCTGATTGTATAAAGATAATGTGTCAAGAGTAGAAAGGGGGCTGAATGGAGCCGAGGAAAAAGGAAGCCTAAGACTAAGAATTAATCATCTTAGTCAGCAGCAAAACGGATAAAAGTAGGAGGCTGCCTGATGCATTCTGATTTGCTTTTGTATGTGCCAGGCTCTTTACCAGGTAGTGCTTTATATGTTAGCTCAGTTAATCTGCATAACCAACGTGTGGAAGAAAAGTACAATTATTACCCCCATTTTTCAGGTGAGACCTCTGAGGCTCAGAGAAGGGAAGTGACTTGCCTAAGGCTGTACAGCTGGTAAATGGCAAAGCCAGGACTAGAACCCAGGTTCTACCCACTGGAGGCCCTGGGCATGTGGTTCCCAAAGAGGGAGGCTCTGCTGTGGGGCAAGGAGATATCACTGGCCTCTTTTGCAGCCTGGAGGAAACAACCCCTGAGTTCATGAGGCTCCATGTGTGAGGATTCTTGCTGGGGGCAGGGGGAAGAAGGAGCCTGGGATGGGAATAAAGAGCCTGATTCTTGGACAGGTCTATCCCCCAGTGTGAATGAACAAACTGGCATTCGGTCAGACAGTATGCTTTCGTGAATTAAGTTGGTGTCAGTCTTGTCATCAGCTGATCAATGACAGCTAGACCCTGTACTCTATAGTGTTGTCCAGAACTAGGCGTCCTGGTACCTGTCTTATTTTAACATCAACAGTGCATACTTTAACTTACCTGCAGATTCTCTGTCTTTATATGGTGGTTTTTCCATTAAGGCTATGTCAGGAAACCTTTTTTTGAAGGTATGCCTCATTTCTCTTATAGCTATTACACAGCAATCTCACACACATAAAAGACTGAAGGTTTTTAATTTTAGACCAAAAAACCCCCCCAAAACAAAAAAAACCCCACAAAAAACAAAACAAACTGTTATTGATCAAATATCTTCAAACTGGAACACAATTGCAGAACGGAGCTAGTGAGAAATTTGGCACTAAACATATGGCAGTGAACATCCTGATGTGGTCATACACCCATATCCCAGTGGTATTGCAGGATCAAAATAATACACAACAGGAAGTTTAAAGTCAACCATACACACTGTTGTACCTTGGCAAGTTCAGACTTGAGCTACTGTGACAATGTCATTCTATAAATGTGGGGCTAATGAAAAGTTAGCTTCTCAAAGAACATATGCAGCTTGGATTCTCATTTATACATCAGTTGCAGAATGTCCATGCAGATATGCAGCTAACATGAACACATTATAGATAACACTGGTCATATATTTGAAGCCTACTTCTAAAGCTGCCTGATCAATACATCCAAGGGAAAAGGCCAATTTCTTCACCATCACGTTGGTTTGTATCTCTGGTTTGGCTTAACATGTCCTAAAGTCCACATGGCACTTAGATGGACACTATCAAAGTTAAAGGTCTATCACTGAAGGAGTTTTTAAATCTTGGATACATTCTCATCTGAATGCCCAAATGACCTGTAAGGCCAGATACTAGTTATAAAGTAAACACATATACATATACAAATACTCTTACTATAAGTTACATTCCAAAATGACTAAACTTGTTAGCTCTTTATAAGCCTAAGGCACCATTAACTAGAATACAGAACATGCTCTATTCCAGAACTAGGATATATGCTCTACATTCCCACCAGCACTCACAAAATACAAAAATAACCGTCTACAAATGTGAGTTAGGTGAAGACATGGAGATACTTTATGTGTATCAATGTGGCCAACTGCATGTTAGGTGGGATCAGAGACATGCGTCTGACCAGTGATCACTTAGTGCCTTGGTTGTACATATTCTCACCTGACTGGTGATGGGTCCAATGATGTTTCAGCTACAACGAGGCAAAGAAAGGGCCCAGCACTGACTTGTCTTAGGGACATATAAAGATGGGAGAATACCATCTATCATCCTTGACCCTTTAAAAGAAAAAAACAACAACAACCCAGGACCTAATACCCTAGCAGAGAAAAGTGTTTATAAAGAAAATACACAACTCAGAGCATTTTAAAGAGTTTCTACCAGTGTAAAAGACTTTTAGGAAATGCGTCACCCACAGTACTGCCTGAAAAGAAGAACCTTTTTTGGACATTACTGGAGCACATACAAACTTAAATAAATAGAATGCTGGTCTTCCTGGACTGGCATATATATTCCTTTTTCTTAACTGGCCAGGTGTATTTCTGTATTCCTTTCTCTTCTCTCCTGCCCCTCCCCCACCTTCCCCACAACCGGGATTCCATGAGGGCTGGTGTAGGGCTCTCTAAAGAGAGTATAAAGCCTCAAAATGGTTGAAAAGAGACGAAGCTTTAGAAGAGAAAGAGGCATTTAGATCATCCCCAGAGCTTTAGAAAACACCAAGAAACAGGACACTGGACTTAACATGGAAGCTGTTGGTTTCATACAGGCCAACTTCTGAACATGTTTTTGTTTAGCCCCAGAAAGACACAGGCGTAAATTAGCAGCTTTCAAAGCACATTTGCCTTTTGTGAAGACAAGTCACAAATCACAGAGCATGTAACACATTTTTACTTGCAGTGACATCTAAAAATGTTGTGGACTGCACAAAACCAATACTTCCTATTTAAGGGAAGGCACAGAAGTTGGTTTCACAGCCAGGGAATCAGAGAAGACATATTCTGTATGGCTTGAAATTACTTTTTTTTTTTTTTGCTTTGGAAAAGCTTCTATGCTACCATCAAATGCTTTGAAAACAGAACTGTCTATAAAAGAACAACAAACTAAGAGTCCTTTACAACCCCAAATCTTTTCCCTTGTCCTTTGTCTATTTGGTGTCACCCAACAGCAAGCCATTTTTTCACATTATCTATCTATCTATCTGTCTGTCTGTCTATCTATCTATCTATCTATCTGTATAAAATAAGCCCATAGGAAAAACTTTAAGGCTTAATCCATGTCTACGTTTTGTTTGTTTTTAAATGTCTATATCAAAAGTGAAGTCTAGATTTGGCCCTTAGAAGAAAGCAACCAGATTTGGCTGGAATCATATGTGTCTGTATCATACATAGAATTCTGGGAGGCAAAAGCCTGGGAGTGGGGGAAAGATTTGTTACAACAGATATCACCAAACCAACACATAGGGAATGAAGAGAGGAAGTGAGAACAATCTTCCTAAGTATAAACCGATCTGAAGTATAGTATACCTCTTGGGAGAACTATTTTTCTTAAAGGTAATTGACATTTCCCTACACAACTGTTTGAAAAAAGGCCACTTTATAAAATATTCTCACAGAAAGATTTCCAAGTGGTATGTATATCAAAGCTTAACAGTGTCAAGAAGGTGTTGTGTTTCATAAAAGCCAGTAAGTAACAAAGATCTGACGTAGTGATTAGACGTCTCTTTCTGCTAAATTCAGGCTAAGCTTAAATATTTACCAATTTGGTTTGAAAAGCACCTCTTAAAAAGCCTTGGATTAAGTGTTCAGGGAAAGATCTTACTTTCAGTGAACTGTGAGGTGTGTCTCTGACAAAAGGCGCCCATTCATGTTGACAGGCAATAACTAACTTGGTAGGAATTGAACACAATTTCTAGGATGACTTTCCAAAGATATATGGCCTAATACATGCATCATAAGGTTTTTGTTCTTGCCCTGTTAATTCCAAATAGAGTTTCAGGTTTTCTTTCATACAGCAAACCCTATCCCTGAATTTCTTCTTTGAAAAGTCAGACTATTAGCTGTAACTTAGTGTTGTTATTTAGGATTGTGTTTATCTATTACAATGAGGAATCTGAATCTGTCATTATATAAACTAATTAAATAATTATTTTTTTAAAAGGTGTCTATGTAGAATCTCTCCTACCCTCATGGCCACAAGCACAGGCACAGAGCCTGTCTCGTGCTTAGAAAAGATACGCAGTGATCCCAGGCCTGTGAAACTTGGGTAGGAAACAGGCAGAGGTCAGTTTAGTGGATGAGAGAGTGGCAGGTGGTTAAATGCCTTCCTATTTAAGTGGGGCAGTCACATTAGAATGGAATTTCTGCTCAGGGAACTGGAAGGGTAGGACAGTGGGGGAAGGAATCACATTTCTTTCACAGTGTAGGTGCTATATGAGGGTATGAAATGAAAGCCATTAACAGATCATTTTTTCTAGTATACCCAGCAAGTCTCCTTCAGGTGTTTCCTCTCTGTCACGAGGCTCCTGACTACAGATATCTACTGGGTTTTTAGCAGTGCATAAATATTTGGATCCCACTGAACTTTTTTCCTCTCTCAGGTTTTTAAATACAACTGTAAAACAAGGAGGTAGTAATGGAACATGTAGGGAAATAAAATGAAAAAAATACCAAATAAATTGACCTCATAGATCTTTAGGCTGAAATTGATTCCATGACCTTAGACACTCGACAAAATAAGATAGTCTTTTTAAATTTTTTGTTTTTTGTTGATGATTAAGGTTATGTAAGTCAAGGACCAAATTGTGGAAGGAGGGGGATCAGAGAAGATACAATAGAAAATCACCTTATTGCTTTAAAATGACAGGAACAAGGCAACTATCAAGAAAATGTAAATTTAAAAAATGGTTCCTATTTATAAATTGAAAAGACTCAAATGAGTTAGTTCTTCAAAAACACAGAATTAAAACAGCTTCCAAGAGGAGATAAATAAAAAAAGTGACTCCTATTTACATATGAAAAAAAGACAACCAAAATGATTTATTGTTCTTCCTCTAAAGAGGAAGGTTGTTTTTGGGTCCATCGTTTAGCTATGGGTGAGAAATCAAGGCGCTATCCTGGCTCTTCTCTGCTACTTCTAACACTTAAATTAAAAGGCACCTCTTTCTTAAGTGGGAGGAGGGGTGCCCTGGCCTTACCCATTTAAACCAATTGGAAAATCAGCATAGCCTTCTTTAGGACAAGAATCATTGTGAGTGGTGCAAGTACATCTAGAGTGGAAGCAGATGAGTAGCTCACTGTTGCTTGGAGCTGCCTGCCTCCATGGTGCTAGCCTTTGAAATACTTGTGTTCCCCGAGATGTCCGTTTCCCCAGAGGTGCCCATAACTCCAGATATGCTGATGTTTTCAGAGGAGCCCATTGTCTCAGAGATGCCTGTGTTGCCAGAGATGCCTGTGTTGCCAGAGATGCCCCTGGCCTCAGAGATACCTGTGTCTCCAGAGATACCTGTGCCTACATTTTCAGAAATGTTTATGGCCCTAAAGCTATCCATGATACTACAAGAGTCATGGTGATGGTCTGCACACTCGCTTTTTACTTGATCCATCTGAGCTCGGAGGCCTCCTTCCCTGGACAGGGTGCCATTCTCCATCAAGGTATTGAGGTCTCCATCAATACCCATAAAGCCGAGAGGATTGGTCAAAGGACTTTCCAGATGCTGAGACAATAAATTCCCTAATTGAGAGCAGGTACAGACTTCTTCTGTTGGCTCATCATGGGCTTTCAATTTCTGTCACAGGAGCAAGGAATGGGTGAAAATAATTAGAAACAGGAGAAAAGCTGGGCAAATATCACACTGACCTGTGGGGATCCTCCCTGCTGTCACTTATGTGGTAGCAAATGACCTTTTGTCCCCTTCTTACCCCAAACATCTTTTTTTCATCACTTGACAGAGTGATTTAAAAGCTCTACCATTAAAGATCCTCAACAGTCTTGCGTCTATAATAGTCTTCTTTTCTTAAAAATGCTATTATGGGGAGCAAGGAGGGCAAAGCAGAGGCTCATTGACATTTACTGAATACTTCTATGTGCTGGACACTTTACATATAATACTTCCTTTTATACTCATAAGAATCCTATCAGTTAGGTATTAGCTGTACTTCACAGATGAGGAAACTGAGGCACACAGAATTTAAGTGAATCACCCAAATTCATTTAGGAAGTGGCAGAGCTGGGATCTGACCCTGCCTGCCTCTCCTTAACAGCAAAGTCTATAACCTGTCTACTACCTCATGCTACCTCCAATGGATACTTTCACTTTCAGGGATAATACAATGATTCACTGATACTTTACAACAGTGATTTATAACTTTCTGGCAGTCATAGGGCCCTTTGAAAATCTGAAGAAAATGGACTTTCCTCTAAAAACAACCTACATGCATACACCTGTGTGTACATGAGACAGCACATACCCAGTTTTTAGGTATAATTTCAGGGACTTCACAGACACCCCATAGAGCATCTGTGGACCCCTATGGGCTCATGGACTCCAGTTAAGGGCTCCTGCCTTAAGAAATAGGCATATCATTTTTATTTTTCCAGAAATCACAAAATCAACACCTCTCTCTCTCTCTCTCTGCATATTCTAACTTTACATGTGAACTGCCTTTTAAAAACACTGACAGAGTTATTTGGGTAATAACATTATGGGCCACTTTTGTTTTTCTTCTCTGTATTAAAAAAGAATGTTAATAATTGCTATGTATATATTTTAAAAGGAAGCCTTCCTTAATTTTTTTTTCTTTAAGATCAGAGAATGATCTGATAACATCTGGAATGAATCTGATTCTCTCTCAGGAAACAGGCAGGAAGAAGTGAGAGGGCTGAGTCTAGCTAGAATAAGGGACCTGCTCTGGGGACCTTGCTGCTAATAGCTAAAAGAGACGGCAGGGGACCCTAGGAAAAGTCCTACTTCTCGGTTCTGCCTATGGCTTGGTCTTATCGGGGCTGCTTGCTTCCTATGATTTTAAGTCATGATTCAGTTTTCCAGTTTTCCTTCTTCTTCTTGCTGAAATGGAACCAAGTAACTGGCTTTTGCCTCCTAAGAGGACATTCATAAGTTTTGGGATTTGATGGAATAGCAATACATTTAGTTTCAAAATAAAAGGTTATTTGTTAACTTATAGGGAGAAGAAAAGCTATGCCTTATCTAGCCTACAGTGGGTTCACACCCAGTTCCTAAACAGCACACCCCTTCCAAGAATTCTTTTATAAGAGGTACTCCTCCCCTCTCCTTCAAACACACCCTTAAGGACCCCTAGATTCCAGAAGTAACTCAGCATTCTCCATATTTTGAAATGAAATCCTTGTTGACTTGTTTAAACTATAATTAAAAAAACATGTGTGACTTTGGTTTTGCTGGTATTATAAAGCAAAATCAACATGCACTGCATGACAACTCAATGAATAGTTTGCAATCTACACGGGAAGGAAATGAGAATTTGTATAAGGTTTTCCTAATTGAAAATATAACAATTTCCTTGTTCTTATCAGTATATCCAAGATGTTATACTTATTCTCTTGATGGATAACAAATGCCAGTTGGACTTCCCTGTTGTTCTCTCCTGTTTCTCCTAATGATTACATCCAGATCAAAAAAGAGAACCAAGCCACTAGTTTAACTAGTTGAGTATGATATTTACTATTTTTTATGTGGAGTAAGGAAAAAGAGTTGTGCCCCAGAACTTTATAGACACAGGACACCTGGAAGCCAAAAATTATAATAAGCCAGCCAGGCAGCTTCTCACAAGTACCAATTCAACTCCAAGTGGGCTGGGCCTACCCAAAACAGGAAGAGGATCTCATTTTGAGACTTTTCTCCACACCTTTTCTAGTTTGTGCACATCTGCCTCCAGCATTGTTCTCTGCTTCTTAATTTCCAAGAGGCTCTCAAGCATACTCTGCTTGGGATGCAGCCCTTTGTCAAAGCGGTTATACATCCCACACCAGAACCTTGAATAAACAAAAAGAAAAAAAAATAGTGGTTAGTTTAGCTGGAGGAATAGATTATTTCTTTTCCTTGTGTCAAGAAAATGTCAGCCTGGTAGGTGGGCAGATCTCAAAAGTAAGGTAATTTTGATGACATTAAAAAGACTGGACTTGCTAATTGAAGAGTCAAGTTCCTAGCAGAAAGATCTCTACAGAGACACTTGCGACTTGAGCAAATTTCACTTTCTTTTTCAAAATGAAATGAAATTTTTTTGGAAATAATTATACATTCACATGCAGTTTTAACAAATAATAGGGAGTGATATCAGCAAGATTACAAACTTGGAAGCTCTAGGCCCTTGTTCCCCCATGGAAACACTAAATACCAACAATAGATGAACAAAAGTAGCTTTGTGAGCACTCTAGAAACCGGGTAAGAAGCTGCAGCAACCAAGTGAATGCCTAGCCAAGAAAAACTGTACCGAAGAGGGTAGAAAAATTCATACTGCTTTTGCTTGTCCTTGCCCCAACCCCGCCCCAGTACAGCATGGTGCAACTGGGAGAATTGTGCCCAATTCCCAGTTTCTGTATCAGCATGGAAAGAAAAGAGTAGAAGTTGCTTGCAATGCTCTGGCTTGTCTATGGGCAGCCTGAGGGATTGATTTCTGCCTCACCTGCCTTCATGCATTGACTGGAATGGTCAAAGCAGTGGCAAGTGAGAGCAGCAGGGAGTCTGCAGGCACAAGGTGCCTATGGGCAAGAGATTATGAACAGAGGAATATAAGAGAAACTTCCAAGGCTTCTAAGAAATGGGTAAAACTCTTAGGGCAACTAGTACATTTTTAAAATTTATTTATCTTTTTTTAATTAGTTTCAGGTGTACAAAGCAATGTAATAGTTAGACATTTACACCCCACACAAAGTGATAACATGCCCCAACTAGTACCCCTCTGACATTATATACAGCTGTTACAATACCATTGACTATATTCCCTATGCTGTACTTTACATCCCATGGAATGAAAAAAATATATATATATATATATACACACACACACATACATACATATGTTTAATTATAGTTGACATTCAATATTATTGTACTTCAGCTTCAGGTGTATAGCGCAGTGGTCAGGCATCTATACAGTCTATGAAGTGATGCCCCTGATAAGTCCAGTACCCATCTGGCACCCTATGTAGTCTTCACAACATTATTGATTATATTCCCCATACTGTATTCCATATCCCTATGACTATATTGTGACCACTAATTTCTACTTTCTATTCCCTTCACATTCTTCCCCATCCCCTCCCCCTGCAATCTCGCAACCATCAGTTTTTTCCCTATATCTCTTAGTCTATTTCTGTTTTGTTTGCTCATTTATTTAAAAGCAGCTGAGTATATGGGTAATGGGAATAAAAGCACATGCACAGGCTCAGGGAAGACATGTTGAGAAAAGGTTAGAGTGAAGCCTGAGCCTTTAAACTTGCTGATTAGTGTAAGTCTTCCCCTGAATGGAGTCAATCCTCAAAGACTGGTAGATGTAGCTAATTGATAAATGCACAAATTTCAACATAAGATAATGAGGCATAAAGAGAAACAAAGAAACACAGTCCATTCAAAGGAACAAAATAAATAACCCTAAAGAAACAGAGGCCAGGCCGGCCGAGTGGCACGATGGTTAGGAACTGGCTTGGGACGCCAGAGGGCCCCGATTTGAATCCCACATGTGAGGGCCAGTGACACTGTCCTCTACAAAAAAAAAAAAAGAAAAAAAAGGAAACCGAGGCCTCTGGCTTATTTGACAAAAAATTTAAGACAAGTGCTTTAAATATGCTCAGTGAATTCAAAGAGAATGCAGACAGACTAATAAACAAAATCAGGGAATTGATTTAGGAACAAAATAAGAATATCATCAATGAGATAGACATGATATAAAAGAACCAAGCAGGAATTCTGAAGTTTAAAAAAAAAACCACAAAAAAATTTTAAAAATTCACTAGATGGGTTCAAAACAAATTTAATCAGGCAGAAGAAAGAATCAGCAAACTTGGAGACAGGTCATTTGAAATTATTAAGTCTGAGAAACAAAAAGAAAAAAGAATGAAAAGTGAACAGAGCCTAACGGACTTATGAGATAACATGAAATGTACCAATACAGGCATAA
>NW_017731604.1:1314077-1319729 GCF_001890085.2 Hipposideros armiger | reverse complement strand
ACCATTATGTGAATAATTTTATAAATGAAACTATGACAGTTTTATTTTCATTTTCAAGTTTACTTCAGAGCCACAGTTCGCAAGCTGCAGTTTGCTGACCCCTGGAGGCACTTCTGTCTCAAAAGTCTGCTGACCCCTGCACTAGAAGGAATCAACAGCAGATTAGATGAAGCACAGGATCGAATCAACAATTTAGAAGACAAGGTAGCAGAAAACACGCAATCAGAACAGCAACAAGAAAAAAGAATTTAAAAAATAAAGACAATTTAAGGGACCACTGGGACAACATCAGGCATAACAACAATCACATCATAGGGGTACCAGGAGGAGAAGAGAGGGAGCAAGGGATTGAAAACCTTTTAAAGAAATAATGATTGCAAATGTCCCTAACCTGGTGAAGGAAACAGACATGCAAGCCCAGGAAGTACAGAGAGTCCAAAACAAGATTAACCCAAACAGGCCCACACTGAGACACAACATAATTAAAATAGCAAAGGTAAAAGACAAAGAGAATTCTAAATGCAGCAAGGGAAAGACAACTAGCTACTTACAAGGGAGGTCCCATAAGACTGTAGGTGATTTACAACAGAAACTGCAGGCCAGAAGGGCACGAAATATTCAGCGATGAAAAACAAGGATACATCCAAGACTACTCTACCCAGCAAGGCTATCATTGAAAATTATAGGAGAAATAAAAAGCTTCCCAGACAAAAAAAAGTTAAAGGAATTGATTACCACCAAGCCAGTATTACAAGAAATGTTAAAAGGAGTTCTTTAAGAAGAAGGGGAAAATGTCTCTTCACGTCTTCTGCCCATTTTTTAATAGGGTTATTGGTTTTTTTGGTATTGAGTTGAATGAGACTTTTACATAAATTTTGAATATTAACCTCTTATCAGATACATCATTGGCAAATATCTTCTGCCACTCGGCAGGATGCCTTTTTGTTTTATTGATGGTTTACTTTGCTGTGAAAAAACTTTTTAGTTTGGTGTAGTCCCACATGTTTATTTTTTCTTTTGCCTCCCTTGCCCGAGGAGATATATCAGTAAAAATATTACTAAGGGTAATGTCTGCAAATATACTTCCAATATTTTCTTCTAGGAGTTTTATGGTTTCAGGTCTTACATTTAAGTCTTTAACCCATTTTTTATTGATTCTTGTATACGTGTAAGAAGGTGGTCTAGTTTCATTTTTTTTGGCATGTATCTGTCCAGTTTTCCCGGCACCATTTATTACATAGACTGTCTTTACCCCAATGTAAATTCTTGCTTCCATTGTCATAGATGGCCAAGAGACATATGAAAAAATGCTCAACCTCGCTAATCATTAGAGAAATGCAAACAAAAACCACAAAGAGATACCATCTCACACCTGTCAGAATGGCAAATATCAATAAATCAACAAACAGCAAGTGTTGGTGAGGATATGAACAAAAATGTGCACTGTTGGTGGGACTGCAGATTGGTGCAGCCATGCAGCCACTATGGAAATCAGTATGGGTGTATCTCAAAAAACAGGAAATGGAACTACCTTATGACCCAGCAATTCCACTCTTGGGTATCTATACAGAGAAACCCAAGATGCTAATTCAAAAAAATATATGCACCCCTATACTTATTGCAGCTTTTATTTATATTTATAGTAGCCAAGACATGGAATCAACCAAAATGTCCTTCAATAGATGATGGGATTAAGAAACTGTGGTACATTTATACAATGGGGTATTACTCAGCCATAAAGAAGAATGAAATGTCACCATTTGCAACGATATGGATGAACCTAGAGAACATTAAGCTAAGTGAAATAACTCAGATGGAGAAAGACAAATGCCATATGATCTCACTTATATGTGGAATCTAAAGAATAGAAAAAATGAACAAACTAATCAGAAACAGTCTCAGAGATATAGGGAAGAAAATGAGGGCTGCTAGATGGGAGGGAGGTGGGGATGAGGGAGCAGGTGAGGTGATTAGAAAGCACATATTAGTAACCACAAGATTGCCATCTGGATATGAAAGGCAGTTTGGGGAATATAATCAATAATGTTTTAAAGATTTTGTATGCTACCAGATGGTCACTTGTCTTATTAGGAAGACCACTTCATGGATGGTGTAGATGCCTGACCACTGTATCAGCTGAATAATANAGAGGGGGAGGGAGGGAGGGAGGGAGAGAGAGAGAGAGAAAGAGAGAAGGCGGGGGTGGAGAGGTTATTGAAGAAATAATGGATGAACACTTCCCAAAGTTGAAGATAGAAATGAATATTCATTTCTATCTTCAGGTTTGGTGTTATACAGTATAAAAAGCTCAGCCATTTTCACATAAGATAAATCCAAAGAGATCCACACTAAACACATTAAAATGAAACAATCAAAGACAGTAGCAAGAGAAAAGTGACTAGTTATATATAAAAGAGCCACTAAAAGATTATCAGTGAATTTATCAACCGTAACCTTGTAGGCCAGAAGGCAGTGAGGATGATATTTTTAAAGTGCTAAAAGAAAAATACTGTCAGCTGTGAATACTTTATTCATCAAAATTGTCCTTCAAAAATGAGGGAGAAATTAAGACAGTCCAAGATAAAAGCTGAGAGCTAATTACTACTAGATCTGCACTATGAAAAATGCTAAATGGACTTCTTTAAGTTGAAACAAAAGGACATTAGACAGCAACTTGAAGCTATACAAAAATATAAAGTTATCTGGTAAAGTAAAAATATAGACAAATATAAAAACTTCTATTATTGTAATTTTGGTTCTTAACTACACTTTCAATTCTTTTATTATTTAATAGATAAAACTAAAAATAATAACTATAAATCTATGTTAATGGGTACACAATACATAAAGGTGAAAATTTTAAGATCAATAACAAAGCACTGGGGATGGAGCTGTAAAGGAGTACAGTTTTTATATGTGACTCTAGTTAAAATGTTGAATCAGTTTGCCAAGGCTGCCAAAACAAAGTACCACAGACCGGGTGTCTTAGCCAACAAAAATTTATTTTCTCATTGTCCAAAATAAAGGTCTTGACAGGGTCACTTTCTTCAGAGTCCTCTCTCCTTGCCTTGAAGATAGGCACCTTCTCCCTCTTTGTTTACATAGTTTTTCCTCTGTGCGTCTGCATCCTAGTCATCTCTTATAAGGACACCAGTCATAATGGATTAAAGACCTTCTTTATCTTAACTACTTCTTCGAAGGTCCTATATCCAAATACAGTCACATTTGAGGTACAAGGGGTTAAGATATCAACATATAAATTTTGGGGAGGACACAAGAGCCATAACATATGATATCAGTTTAAAATAGATTGTTATACCTTTAGGATGTTTCATGTACTCCTCATGGTAATCAAAAAGAAAATATCTATCAAATGTACACACAAAATGAAGTGAGAAGAGAACTAAAGTATGACACTAAAAAGTCAACTAAACACAAAGACAGGTAATAATGGAGGAAATAAAGGACAAAAAGCTAAAAGACACACAAGAAACAAATGACAAAATGATGATAACTCCTTCCCCATCAGTAATTTCTTTAAATGGAAAATGAAACTCTCCAATCAAAAACCACATATTGGCAAATGGATTAAAAAAAAAAACAGTATCAAGAAGGTCCAAGATGGCAGATTAGTTAAATGCTATTCCTGCTGCCTCCCTGGATCACACCAAAATTATAACTAAATTATAAAACAATCAACTTCAAAAATCATCTGAAGACGAACTGAACAGAACCCTTATAACTAAGGATGTAAAGAAGAGGCCACATCAAGACTGGTAGGAGGGGCGGAGACACAAAATGGGCCCCAAACCCAAAGGCAGTGGTTGAACACTGGGAAAGACACCTCAGTGGCAGAGGTTCCCCCCAGAAAAGGGAGAGGTCCCAACCTCACACTGGGCTCCCCAGCCCAGGGGTCCTATGCCAGGAAGAGGAGTCTCCACAACATCTGCCAGTGAAAATCAGTGAGAACTCTGGCTGTCCATCCCAGTGAGACAGAAGGAAGCTGGAAACCCTGATGTCCTCTTAAAGGGTACACACAGAGACTCAAGTCACTTGAAAACATTCACCTGGGCTCCAGTGAAGGGGCGACAACTTGAGAGGCACCAGAGACTATGGAGTAAGACTGAGTTATGTGGCTTCAGGTGAGGGCTGTAGGTACAGTTGCCAGTGTTCCTGTGTGCAGCCTTCCTCGTGTGTAGCCTACAGGAGGATGCCAACTTTTCTATGTTGAACCTCCCCCAAAGGGCCAAATCTGAGAACACACTGGTCTGATAAAATCTGTGTGTGTGCACTGCCTTGGAGACCCTCTGGGTCCCCACCCCACATAGCTAATGCTACATTATATGGGGGCACTCTTGGCTACTCAGTGGCTGGTCTTGCCCACATGCTGTGTAGGCCTTTTATAGCAGCAGACAGCCCATGGCAGCCTGGAGAACTTTTGATGGGGAACACTCAGCCACAGCTTGTGCTGCAGCCTCTCTTGGGTGGCTCTTGGGGATCTATGGGCCTAAGGCAAGTGGTGGCTGGCTGCAAGGCTCTCAGGGTATTTTGCTAAATGGTCACAAGCCCGGTACTGGTACAAGAACCAAATCTGCATTTACTTTATAAAAAAAACAGCCCACACCCCGTGACTCCCTGAAACCCTGTCCCTCCCAGCTAGTGTTGCACTGCCAGGGACACTCAACACTGGGTCAACCAGCCTGGCCTAAGCACCTAAGGAGGCTCTTTCAATGACTGAGACTTATGGGCAGCTGGCAGGTAGCAACAGGACTGGGGGGAGCCTGGGCCTTTTGCTAAGGTGCCCCAGGCCCAATATTGGTGACAGCCAGCCTTGGTTCACAGCAAGGCCACCCCCACACACCTCCTGGTCTAGCACAAGCACAAACCAACCACGTATAGTATTGTAGTTCCTACCAGGAAGTCCCAGGCAGGTCGCAGGCAAAACTAAAATTGGCCTGCATGGGAACCCCTCCCAAGAGACACTAAAAACAAGACACACAGAGGCTGGCTTCAAACCACACAAGAGCACTACCCAGTTAGCCCCACAAGCGGCACACCCAAAGGGTAATCTCAACAGGCACAAGTGCCCATAGGGGTAAATGCTCCTTTGAGGGGTCAACCCCTCACAACAGCTCATACACTGTGGGTGTAGCCAATTCTCACAGCCAGTCAGCCTGGAAGTCACTCCCACAAACTGAGGCACCAAAAGCAATCAAGGCTGAATCACAACAGGAGAATACACACAACACACACAAGAGACACTGCTGGAACATGCACAGATGATGAGGAAGGCTGCATCACTGGACCACACAGGACAAATATTACATAAGACCAAAAGGCAAGGATTGAGAGACATAAGAGATCTACCTAATACATAGAAGCAAACACAGAAAGGCAGGAAACAAACAAATATGTCCCAAACAAAAGAACAGGAGAAACCTCCAGAAAAAGAACTAAATGAAATGGAGGCAAGCAACCTACCAGAGACAGTTCAAAACACTGGTTATAAGAATGCTAAGGGGGCCGGCCGAGTGGCTCAGTTGGTTAAGAGCTCGCTGAAGAGTGCAAGCTCTGAGCAACAGTGGTTTGAGTCCTGGCCCTAGCTGAGCTGCCAACATGGCTCAGCTAAAAACAAAACAAAACAAAACAAAA
>NW_017731604.1:1309333-1311512 GCF_001890085.2 Hipposideros armiger | reverse complement strand
AAAAAAATAAATGTAAATGGATTACATCAAAAGACACAGTGTAGCCGAATGGATAAGAAAACAAGACTCATGCATGTGCTGCCTACAAGGGACCCACCTCAGGTTGAAAGACCCACAAAGACTGAAAATAAAGGGATGAAAAAAGATATTTCACGCAAATGGAAATGAGAAAAAAAGCTGGACTAGGAATACTTATATTGGACAAAATAGACTTTAAAATGAAGACTATAATAAGAAACAAAGAAGAACATCACATAATGATAAATGGATCAATCGAACAAAAGGACATAATCCTAGTAAACATCTATGCACTCAACATAGGAGGAACTAAATACGCGGTCTGACAATATCGCTATCGCTAACTTGTTGCAATGATGTTGCTAATCTTTTTTGATATCTGAAGGATTGTTCATTATGAATTTATACCAACTGAACAAACAATTAGCCAAGTTTACTATTTGGAAGTGCTGAAAAGGATGTGTGAAAAAGACGAAAACGACCTGAACTTTTTGCCAACAACTCACGGCTTTTGCATCACGACAATGCACCAGCTCACATGGCACCATCTGTGAGGGAGTTTTTAGCCAGTCAACAAATATCTGTATTGGAACACTCTCCCTACTCACCTGTCTTGCCCCCAATGACTTCTTTCTTTACCCGAAGATAAAGGAAATATTGAAAGGAAGACATTTTGATGATATTCAGGACATCAAGCGTAATACGACAACAGCTCTGATGGCCATTCCAGAAAAAGAGTTCCAAAACTGCTTTGAAGGGTGGACTAGGCACTGGAGTTGGTGCATAGCTTCCCAAAGGAAGTACTTCGAAGGTGACTGTAGTGATATTCAGCAATGAGGTATGTAGTACTTTTTCTAGGATGAGTTCGTGAATGTAATTGTCACACCTCGTATATAAAACAAATATTGACTGATATAAAGACAGAGATCGACAGTAACACAATCATAGTTGGAAACTTTAACACCCCACTGACAACAATAGACAGATCTTCCAGACAGAAAATCAACAAGGAAACAGGGATCTTAAATGACACACTATTCCAGATGGATTTATTTGCTATTTTTAGAGCATTTCACCCCAAAGCAGCAGAGTATACATTCTTTTTAAGTGCACATGAACATTTTCCAAGATAGACCACATGTTAGGCCACAAAACAATTCTCAATAAATTTAAGAAGATTAAAATCCTATCAAGTGTTTTCTCNAGTGGCTCAGTTGGTTAAGAGCTCGCTTAAGAGTGCAAGTTCTGAGCAACAGCGGTTTGATTCCCAGCCCGAGCTGAGCTGCCGCTGAGCTGCCAACAGGTGGCAGGGTGGCTTAGCTAAAAAAAATTAAAAATTTTAAAAAAATAATAAAGTGTGCCATAAATCATCTTCCATCATGACAACACTCCGTGTCACACATCGCTTCTGGTATACGGCAATTCCTGTCAAATAAAAACAATATGGTGTGTTCTCCTCCACCTTATTCATAGGTTCTGGCACCATGTGACTTCTGGTTCTTCCCTAAAGTCAAAATGACCATGAGAGATAAACATTTTGAATCAGTTCGAGGTAGCCACGACAGTGCAACTAAAGATACTCACGAAAGAGGACTTCCAGAACTGCTTCAGGAAATGGCAAGAATGATGGGATAAGTGTGTTTGAAGTGAGGGGGAGTATTTTTAGGGGGATTAAGGACAATGTGTCTTTTACTGTAATACATTTTTAAAATTTAAACATTCACTGTATTTTTTTATCACACCTTGTATGCTCCCCTATGTTTACTGCAGTATTATGCACACTAGCCAAGATACGGAAACAACCAAAATGCCCATCAATAGGTGCTTGGATAAAGAAATTGTGGTACATTTATACAATGGAATATTACTGTGTCATAAAAAAATTAAATATTACCATTTGTGGCAACATAAATGGACCTAGAGGATATTATGCTAAGTGAAATAAGTCAGACGGAGAAAGACAAATACCATATGATCTCACTTATGTGTGGAATTTAAAGAACAGAATAAACAAACAAACAAAACAGAAACAGACTCATAGATACAGAGAACAAACTGATGGTTGCTACATGGGAGGTGGCTTCGAGAGTGGATAAGAAAGGTGAAGGTATTAGGAAGTACAAATTGGTAGTTACAAAATAGTCATGGGGATGTGAAATAC
>NW_017731604.1:1307658-1308676 GCF_001890085.2 Hipposideros armiger | reverse complement strand
CCGAAAGTCTTACAATTGAGAAATTAATTTAGTAAAGTAGCAGGACACAAATTTAATACTCAGAAATCAGTTGCATTTTTATATACCAATAACAGACTATCAGAAAAAGAAATCAAGAAAACAATCTCATTTACAATTCCACCAAAATATAAATAAATAAAATACCTAGGAATAAATTTAACCAAGGAAGTAAAAGACCTATAATAAAAAAGAATAAGACATTGAAGAGAGAAATTAAAGAAGATACAAATAAATGGAAGCATATACCATGCTCCTGATAGGAAGAATATGGTTGATATGGTTAAAATGTCCATACTACCGAAAGCAATCTATAGATTCAATACAATTCCTATCAAAATACCAATGGCATTTTTTACAGAGCTAGAACAAATAATCCTAAAACTTATATGGAACCACAAAAGACTCCGAACAGCCACACAATCCTGAGAAAGAAGAGCAAAACTGGAGGTATCACACTACCTCATATCAAATTACACTACAAGGAGGCCATAGTAATCAAAATAGCATGTTATTGGCATAAAAACAGACACATAGATTAATGGAACAGAATGGAGAGCTGAGAAATAAATCCATGCCCATTGGTTATTTAATCTATCACAAGGGAAGCATGACTATACATTGCGGTAAAGACCGTCTATTAAATAAATTGTGCTGGTGGGCTCATTAGTTAAGAGTTGGCTTGGGCAGGGCCGCCGGTTTGGATCCCAGTGACACTGTGCCCTCTACAGCTAAGATGGTGAACAACAGCTTGACCTGGAGCTGGGCTGCTGTGAGTCTCCAGCGACAGTGTAGCTGCAATGGGGCTGCAGTGGGCTGCCAAAAGCTACTATGAGTGGCCAGCAGCCAGCGTGAGTGGCCGGCAGCTGGCTTGAGGTGGCGTGAGCAGCCATCCAATGGCCAGCAACAAATCTGCCTCAGCTGGGAAGAGTGCAATAATCACAATACCAACATGGGCCAGTGAAGCAACAATCTCCACAACTAGACTGAAGAACAAAAG
>NW_017731604.1:1302581-1303893 GCF_001890085.2 Hipposideros armiger | reverse complement strand
AAAAACAATGAATAAAACCAAGAAATTTCTTTGAAAAGATCATCAAAAATCAACAAATGTAGCTACATTAACTAAGAAAAAAAGAGAAGACTCACATAACTAAAATCATAAATGGAAGTGGGAATATTACAATCAATTATTTTAGAAAGAAAAGTATCATAAGATGATACTATGAACAAGTGTATGCCAATGACATGGATAACCTAGATGTAGTGGGTCAATTCTGAGAAACATACAAGTGACCAAGCCCGAATCATGAAGAAATAGAAAATATGAACCTATACCTAGTAAAGATATCGAATCAGTAATTAAAAACCTCCCAACGAAGAAAAGCCCAGAACCAATGGGCTCACTGGTAAATTCTAACACACATTTAAAGAAGAATTAACACCAATCTTTTTCAGACTCTTTCCAAAAATTAAAGACAAGGGAGCATTTCCCATCTCATTCTATGAGGCCAGCATTACCCTAATATCAAAGCCAGACAAAGACAATACAAAAACCTATAGTATTCATATCTCTTATTAATATTGATGTAAAATTCCTCAACAAAATACTAGCAAACAGTATTCAATAGCATAATATAAACATTATATACCATGACCAAATGGGGCTTATTCCTAGAATGCAAGAAGGTTAAAAATATGCAAAATCAGTTCAATATACCACATTAACATAATGATGGGGAAAAACACATGAACATTAGGAAAAAAATTGACAAAATTCAACACCCTTTCATGACATTAAAAACAAAAAACTCAATATACTAGGAGTAGAAGGATAGCACCTCAACATAATAAAGGCCATATATGAATGGTGAATGACTGGAAGCATTTCCTCTAAGATCAGTGACAAGACAAGGATGCTTACGCTTGGCACTTTTGTTTAAAATAGGGCTGGAGTTCCTATCCAGAGCAATTGGGCAGGAAAAATAAATAAAAGGCTTCCAAATTGGAAAGGAAGAAGTAAAATTATCTTTGTTTGCATACATTATGATCTTATACGTAGAAAACCCCAAAGATTCCATACACTTAGAGCTAATAAATTCAGCAAAGTTTCACCATTCAAAACAATAAAAAAAAATGTACTGTGTTTCTATACACTAGAAATTACCCATCTAAAAATGAAATTAAGAAAACAATTCTATTATACCATCAAAAAGAATACAATATTTAAGAATAAACTGAACCAAGGAGGCAAAAGATTTGTACACAGAAAACTGTAAAATGTTGCAAATGAAATTAAAGAAGATACAAATAAATGGAGAGACATTTCCTGTTTATAAATTGAAAGAGTTAATATTGTTAAGATG
>NW_017731604.1:1295450-1296391 GCF_001890085.2 Hipposideros armiger | reverse complement strand
CCTACCCCCACACATGTTTAGCTTACCCTACCCCATTATCAAGATCCCCAACTGGAATGGCACATTTGTTACAACTGATGAACATACCCTGATATATCATAATCACCCAAAGCCTGTACTTTAATTTAGATGTCACTCTTAGTGTTGTACATTCAATAAATTTGGAAAAATATCTAATGGCATGGATCCAGCATTACAGTATCATACAGGGTATTTTTTAATTATTTATTTTTTTCAGTTACAGTTGACATTCAATATTATTTTATATTAGTTTCAGGTGTACAGCATAGTGGTTAGACATTTATATAATTTACGAAGTGATTCCCCCTGATTAGTCTAGTACCCACCCAGCACTATACATAGCTATTACATTATAGTTGTCTATATTTCCTATGCTGTACTTTACATCCCCTTGAGTATTTCGTAACTACCAATTTGTACTTCTTAATCCCTTCACCTTTTTCATCCATCCTCCAACTCCCTCTTCCCATCCAGGGATGACTGCATAAAAAATACATGGTATATATTTACAATGGAATATTTCTTGGACATAGAAAAGAATGAAATTTTACCATTTGTGACAACATGGATGGACCTGGAAGGTATTATGCTAAGCGAAATAAGTCAAACAGAGAAACACAAATACCATATGATCTGATTTATATGTGGAATCTTACGTACAATTTTTTTATTGTGTTAACAAACATATAACATTAAAATTACCATCTAAACCATTTTGAAGTGTACAGTTTAGTAGTCTTAAATATCTTCACATTATTGTGAATCAGATCTCTAGAACAACGGTTCTCAACCTGTGGGTCGCGACCCCTTTGGGGGTCGAACGACCCTTTCACAGGGGTTGCCTAAGACCATCGGAAAACAAAAAGATATTTATATTACGATTCATAACAGTAGCAAAATTACAGTTATAGAGTAGCAAC
>NW_017731604.1:1290539-1291820 GCF_001890085.2 Hipposideros armiger | reverse complement strand
AGCTCACCTCGGGCTGGCAATCGAACTGGCGACCCTGTTGCTCAGAGCTTGCACTCTTAAGCGAGCTCTTAACCAACTGAGCCACTCCACTGGCCCCCTGCCTTGCATTATTTTAGATATAAATCCAGAAGGGAACTGCGGGGTCTATTTGGTAAATTAATTTTTTGAGGTAATGCTAAAATGTTTTCAACAGTGACTATACAACTTTATATTTCCACCAGCAATGCACAAGTTTCCAATTTCTCCACATACTTGCTGATTCTTTTTCTAATTTTTTGACAATAGCAATATTAATGGGTATGAAGTGGTATTTCATTGTGCTTTTGATTTGTATTTCCATAATGATCAGTAATGTTGAGCATATTTTATTGTGCTTACTGGCCACCTGAGTATCTCCTTTGAAGAAGTGTCTATTTAAGTCTTTTGCCCATTGTTGAATAGGATTGTTCTGTTTTTTGTTGTCGTTGTTGGGTTTTAGCAGTACATTTTATATTCTGGATATTAAATCCTCATCATATATGATTTGCAAAAATTATTTCCCATTCTCTAGTGTGTCTTTTCACTCTCTTGTTAATGCCCTTTGATAGATGCACAAAAATGTATTGTGATCAAGTCCATTTTACCTATTCTTTCTTTAGCTGCCTATGCTTTTGATTTCATATCCAAGAAATCATTGCCAAATCCAATGTCATGAAGATTGTCCCTATGTTTACTTCAAGGAATTTTACAGTTTAGCTCTTACATTTAGGTCTTCAATACATTTTGAGTTAATGTTTGTATATTGTGTAAGGTAAGGATTTAAATGCAAGTCTTTGCAAGTGGGTATCATTTTCCCAGCACCATTTTTGAACAAAATGTCCTTTCCCCACTGAATGGTCTTGGTACCCTTGTCAAAAATCTATTGACCATATATGCAAGGGTTTATTTCTAGGCTCTCTATTCTATTCCATTGGTGTGTATGTCTGTCCTTACACCAGTACAACAGTATTTTGATTACTGCAGATTGGTGGTAACTTTTGAAATGAGAAAGTGTGACTCATCCAACTTTGTTCCTTTATTTCAAGATTGTTTTGATTAGTTGGGATCTTAGGTATTTCATTTTTGCAGGAAGTGATTATAAATGGTATTATATATTTTTTTATTTCCATGCCCCTTTGTTCATCACCAGCATATGTAAACAAAATTCACTTTTTTTTTCAGTTGTACACATATTTATTTACAGTTTTGTTAGAGGGGGAATTTATTTAAAATATTATTAAATTCTCTTCTGTGTGGAGCTCA
>NW_017731604.1:1279783-1284650 GCF_001890085.2 Hipposideros armiger | reverse complement strand
ACCTTGTTATCAAAATATTGTGGTTGTATATTTTGACTTCCCTTGTATTTCCCTGAAAGATGGGCTCAGGGGCTTGTTTCGAACACCTTAAAACTTCCTCCAGGCTGGAGTGGCCTATGGACAATGCTGAAATAATTTAAAGGCAAATATACTAGACAGAGTCATCTGAGGCAAGGGATAATAGATGGGGCAAGCAGCAGACATATTGAAAAGTCTGGAAAGAAGGAGGTTTGGGAGGAAGATACATGAGAAAATAAGGGCACTGAAATCCTCCTGTATATATCATGGTATGTAGAAGGCCAAGTACATGCCCAGGACTAGACATATGATAAGAACAAACCTGAGAAGACCCTAAGGTTTACCGGTGGCTTACTTTCAGGCTCTGCACAGCAAGACGTGAAGACTAAGGAAGATTTATAAATGGCCTTGCTAAGCAATGAAGGTGTACACAATACAGAGTCAATGTGCAAAGACAGGAAACTAATTTTTTTTTTTCATTTAAGAAAATCTCTGTTCAAATCACTAGCTGACCACTTAGCTAATGGAAGGAGAATTCAGTCACCACACATGAAAAAGAATACAGTGTTCACAAAAATACAGTTTAGAAAAGTCACTAATCAAATAACTATAGCAAACAACAAACAGCAACAAAAAATCCTAAAGAGGAGTGAATGTGACATCCAGAATTATCACAAAATACTCAAACTGTCCAGTTTTCAACAAAAAATTATGAGGCACAGAAAGAAACCAGAAAATATGGCACATTCACAGGAAAAAAATAAATTAATGGAAACTTCTCATGAGTAAGCCCAGACATTGGTCTTATTAGGCAAATACTTTAAATCAATTGTCTTAAATATGCTCAAAGAACTAAAGAAAATGAGGAAAATAAAATCTCATCAAATAATGAGTATCAGCAAAGAGAGAAATTAGTAAAAGGAACTGAACAGAAATTCTGGAGATGAAAAGTATAACAAGTGAAACNTAAGTTTTCAAATTCATGTGGCTTAAAGTTGTTTGTAGTGTTCCCTTATTATCCTTTTGATGTCTATATGGTTTTTAATGATATCCCCTGCTTCACTTCAGACATAGGTAATTTGTGTCCTCTCTCTTTTTTTCTTTGCCACTTTTCTGCTTTTGTCTTTATTTATTCCTTTCCTTCCTGTTTTGGGTTTATTTTTCTATTCCTTTTATAGGTTACTGATGTGCTAGCAGAGAATATTTGAGACTTTTTCTCTTTTCGAATGTAAGCATTTAGTGCTATAAATTTCCCTCTCAGCATTGCTTTAGCTGAGCCCCAAAAATTTTGATTGCATTTGAATGTATTTTCATTTTCATTTACTTCAATGTATTTTAATTTCCCTTGAGACTCTCTTTAATGCATGGATTATTTAGAAGTATGTTGTTTAGTTTCTAAATAGAAGAAAATCTACTGTATATTTTCCTGTTATCTTTTTATTATTGATTTCTAGTTTGATTCTATTGTGGTCAGAGAAAAAACATTTTGTATAATATCAGGTTTTAAAAAAAAATTGTTGAGCTTTTTTTCAATGGCCTAGAAGATGGTCTATCTTGGTATGTTCTGTGGGCACTTGAAAACAATGTGTATTCTTCTGTTGTTGGGTAGGGTATTATATAAATGTGTATTAGATGCTGCTGATTGTATTGTTGAGTTCTTCTACGTTCTTGTTAATTTTGCCTAATTGTTCCATCAATAGTTGAGAAAGGTGTGATTCTGTCTCAAACTCTTAACTGTAAATTTATTTCTTCTTTCAGTTCTATCCAATTTTGTGTCACATATTTTGTGTGTCTTTTGCTTGGTGCATATAAATTTTCTTTTAAGATTTTATTGGGGAATTGGGGTAGGGGAACAGCCAAGTTGTCGTCTTTCAGTTTTAGTTGTGGAGGGCACAGCTAGCTCAGCTCCAAGTCCAGTCGCCATCCGGCCTCCCTTTCGGTAGCTCAGGGCAACTCAGCTCAAGGTGCTGTGTTCAATCCTAGTTGTGGGTGGGTGTAGCCCACCATCCCATGTGGGAGTTGAACCAGAAACCTTGTTGTTAGGGGCACATGCTTTCACCATCTAATCCATCTTGCCACCTGTTGGCAGCTCAGCAGCAGCTCAGCTTGGGCACAGCTCACTGGCCCATATGGGAATCGAACCAGCAATGCTGTTGCTCAGAGCTCGCGCTCTTAACCCAGCTGAGCCACTTGGCTGGTCCCCATAAATTTAAGGTTGCTCTTTACTTTTATTGGGTTGACCTTTTTATCATTATGTTAAGTCCCTCTTTGTCTATGGTAATTTTCTTTCTTCTGAAGTCTACTTTATCCAATAATAATGTGGCCAGGCCTGCTTTCATTTGTATTTTCATGATATAGCTCTTTCCATTCTTTCATTTCCAATGTACATTTACCATTGTACAGGGGGTGCCAAAAAATGTATACACATTTTAAGAATGGAAAATTATATTAAAACTGTAATACTCAATATATACCGATAACAAAAGATGAAAGTCACATTTAACTTCTGCAATTACAACAGGTGCTCAAAATGGTTACCATCAGCGTCCAGACACTTCTAATTATAGCAAACTATTGCTTGAGCAATGTTGACTAAAGTGTCCACTTGTATATATATTTTTGGCACCCCTGGTATTTGAAGTGAGTTTCTTGTAGACAGCATAGAATGGGATACTTTTGTTATTCACTGTTCAACTGATTTTCAAATGGTGTAGTTAGACCATTTACATTTAACATAATTATGGTATGTTTAGAACTTAATTCTCCCACATTGTTTGTTCCCTGTTCTTTCTGTTTTCTTGTCCTGCCTTCCTATGGGTTACTGGAATATTTCTGAATTTTATTTTCATTAATCTATAGTTTTTGAGTATGTATTTTTGGATAGATTTTTTTTAGTGGCTTCTCTAAGCAGTATATTATTTGTATATCTATATCATCTATATCTGTATTTATATCTTATCACTATCAGTGTCAGCATTTTACCAGTTTGTGTGATGTGCACAAACCCTACTTCCCTTTTATATCCCTTTGCCCTCTTCCATTGATAACACAACTGGCTTAAATATTTCATGTACATACGTTTAGAAACACAGATGGTGTTATAATGTTTACTTCTGCTGGCAAACAATTTGGACAACTCAAGATGAGAAAGTCAATTGTGTTTATTCATATTTTTATTATTTCCATTATGTTTTCTTTCTCTCTGAATTTCCATGGTTCTTTCTTTTATCTTTTTAGAGAACTTCCTTTAGCTTTATTTTTAGGGTAGGTCTGAGAGTGACACATTCTCTTAATTTTCCTTCATTTGAGAATGTCTTATTTTTCCTTGATTCCTGAAGGATATTTTCACCAGATACAGAATTCCAAGTTGATAGTAATTTTCTTTCAGCACGTAAAAATTTTGTGCCACATCCTTCTGGCTTCCATAATTTCTGATGAGAAATTAGCTGTCATTCAAGTAGTTTCTCCCCTATAAGTAAGGTGCCATTTATTTCTCACTATTTTCAAGATATTTTTCCTTTAGTTTTCATAAGTTTGGCTATGATGTGTCTTGGTGTATATTTCTTTTGATTATCCTATTTGATGTTCACTCAGCTTCTTGACTCTATAGGTTTATGTTTTTTGCTCTATTTGGAATATTTTCAGCCATTACTTCTTTGAGTATTTTTTCAGCCCCTCCCTCTTTCTCCTTTAATTCTGATTTTCCAATGATACAAATATTAGATCTTTTGTTATTATCCAACAGGTCTGTGAGGGCCTGGTTTTTTTTTCAGTAGTATTACTCTCAAATTGATTAACTTCTATTTTTCTATCTGAAGTTCACTGATTCTTTCCTCTTTCCCATTCTGCTATTGCGCTCATCCATTTTCTTTTTTACTTCTGTTATTGTATTTTTCAGTTGTATAATTTCAAATTGGCTCTTCTTTCTGTCTTGAATTTATTTTCTGAGACTTTCTTTTGTTTGTAATTGTTTGTTGAAGCATTTTAATGATAGCTGTTTAAAATCTTAGATAATTCTCACATCACAGTTATCTTTGTGTTGATAGCTTTTATCATTCAAGTTCATATTTTTCCTTGTTCCTGGTATGATGAGTAATTTTCAACTGAAACCCAGACATTTTGGCAATTTTGTTATGAGACTTTGGAACTTATTTGCATCTTCTTTTTTAACAAGCCTGCTGTGATACTGTTCTAGCTGAGGAACTGTGGGTGCTTCCTCATTACTGTCAGGTGGGAGTAGAGGTTTAGGTTCCCCATTTGGCTAACACTGACACTTACATTTGGAAGGGTGCCTACAGTACTGATGGGTGGGAGTGGGGACTCAGACACCCCACTGGTGCTACGATGATAGCACCCTAGTTGGGGTATGCAGAAGTACTTCATTACTTCTCCCCGTGTGACCTCCAATGATACCACAGAGTGGTCTCATTAATGCTGGGTGGTGGTCAAAGTACTGACTCTACACTAGGCCTCCTTTGATAACATGGCAAGTAGGGAGAGGGAGAGGTGCCTTATCATTGCTGAGTAGAGGTGAAAGTCCAGGCTGTCACATGATCCCTACTGATACTGCCAGGAGAAGAGTATCTAGTGGAAATAAAAATCCAGGCTTCCCACCTGACCTTCTTTGACATCACCCTGGAGGGGTGGATGTGGGGTCATTTGGGTGCTTTCCTATAGCTTGGTAAGGGTACAAATCTAGGCTCTCTACTCAGCCTTTGCTTGCTGGGTAGGGCCACAGTTTATTTCTGTAGTGTTTGAATAAAACTTACTGTCTAAGTTTTCTGTCTTGCTAGGCTGTCCCTTTCCTGGTCCTTTGGCTAGAAAGGGCAAGCTTTTGTTATGGCTTTTT
>NW_017731604.1:1276470-1277628 GCF_001890085.2 Hipposideros armiger | reverse complement strand
GTGCTAAAAGAAAAAAAAAACTGTCAACCAAGAATTATATATCTGGTAGAACTGTCCTTAAAAAATGAAGGAGAAATTAAGACATTCCCAGATAAACAAGGGCTGCAGTTAATCATTAGTACACTTGCTCTACGATAAAAAACTAAAAAGTGATCTTTAGGCTGAAATTAAAAGACACTATACAGTAATTCTAAGCCATGCAAAGAAATAAAGAATACCAATTAAGGTAACTGATTAGGTAAATATGCAAGCCAGCAATATTGTATTTTTGATTTGTAATTCCTCTTTTCTTCCTTAAACTTCAAAAACAATAATTATAGGTCTATGGTAATGAATACAAATGTATAAGATGTAATTTGTAAAAACAATAATATAAAGTGGGAATGGATCTGTATAGGAGTAGAAATTTTAAATACAATTGAAGCAAAGTTAGTATTAATTGAAACTAGAGTGTTATGAACTTAAGAAGTTAATTGTGATCACCAGGGTGACAAGTAACAAAATAACTAAAATAAGTATAAAGAAATGAAAGATGAGAGAATTAAAATGATACACTTAAAAGATCAATTTAACATAAAAGAAAGTAGTAATGGAGAAGTTAAGGAACAAAAATATATAAGATATATAGAAAATAAACTGAAGTGGGAGAAGTCCTTTCTTATCAGGAATTATCTTAAATGTAAATAGACTAAATTATCCAATTAAAAGGTAGAGATTTGCAAAATGGATTAAAAACATTATTTAAAACATGATCTAACTATATGCTGTCTTCAAGAGATTCACTTTAAATTCAAAGTGAAAAAAATGAGAGGATAGAAAAAGATATTCCATGCAAATAGAAACCAAAGGAGAGCTGGTGTGGCTATACTAATAAAGACAAAACAGTCTTTAGGTCAACAACTGTTACAAGTAACAAAGAAGGACATTACATATTCATAAAACAGTCAATCCCTCAAGAATATATAACAGTTATAAACACATATATGCACCTAATAATAAAGCCCAAAATATATGAAGCAAAAATTGATGGAACTGAAGGGAGAAATAGACAGGTGATAGAACTGAAGGAGAAAATAGACAACTTTACAGTAATAGCTAGAGACTTCAATATCCCACTTTCTATAATGAATAGAATGATGAGGCAGAAGATCAATAAGA
>NW_017731604.1:1247860-1274090 GCF_001890085.2 Hipposideros armiger | reverse complement strand
GGGTGGTAGGAGATAAATTGCAGTCTTTTAACTTTTACAATCCTCAGACCATCCTGGTGAGGCCAAAAGCCCTAAATCTGTCTTCTTCATTTGTTGCTGGTTAAAAACAGAAAAAAAATCTTGCAGAGGTAAGGTAACTAACATTTATTGAGTATTTACTATGTGTCAAACACTGTTCCAGACTCTACCTAAAATACCTCATTAAATTTTATCCACAAATTAGTAATGAGAAAATGAGACAAAAATTTATTTGCTAAAGGTCATATCTCCAGGAGGTAACATAGCCAAAACTTGAATCCAGGTCTCTCTGATTAGATCTAGGAGCCCATACTTTCCCTTTCATGAATGAATGATACTTCTGCTTCTTTTAAGTAATCCCTATTTTAAGATGTATTAAAATGTTGAGCTTTTGTACTTTTACATGGAGATTCAGATTTGAGTGGAGAATGGGTCTAGGATATATTAGCCTCATTTTAAGAGGGTGGAAAAAGAATATGGAAAAGATCGTGAGTTTTATTTAATGCCTAGACAGAATGAATGTGTCTAAAAGCATTTAGGGAGAGGGTAAGAAAGCTCTGGTTGCAAAAAGGAAGAGAAATATGCACAGAAGCTGCCAAGTGAGTACAAATGTTAAAGCAGCAAGATCCATCACTGTTCTCTGTTTTGACAACGAAATGGAATCACAGAGAAGTGATGTCATCCAGGATGCGTCATAAAGGGGCCTGAGAACTTGAGCTGACTGATATTCAACCAACAGCTGTGAAACAGAGTACGGTGTGAGACAACTACTTCCCTGTCTATTTTTTCATCTCTAGAACAGAGAATGCTGCTCACAGCAACTCTATCATGTCAACCTCAAAAAGTATTTACTCTTTGGATATTGTGGGGATGTTAGAGTTTAAGTCGAGTGCAAATTCAGCCACCTACGGGAGCTAGGAAGATAACATTAGAAAAAGGCTGAGAATACACTACAGAGAGTGAGGAGAACTGTGGCAAACACGAGTGAGTTTGCCTCATTCACATTGAGTAGCTGCTATTCAGCTCTAGCTGATCATGGCCATGAGAAAACACAGGTCCAGTGTTGCCAGACCTCCTGATTTTTCTGGACAGTATCTTGGCACAACGGCTTTTCTATTTAGGATAAAATTCTAAAATAATTATATTTTCATGTGAAATATCCTGATATTAAAATGCTGACAACTAATTCAGTGTAAAAAATACTCCACAGACTAAACAAAACATGCCTGTTGAGCCAGATTTGGCTTATGAGCTGCCATTTTTTGATCTCTGATACAAATGATGAAGGACTGCAGATAATGACTACTCATGTCTGCACAGTAACTGATTCTTTACAAAGTCCTTGTACATCAATTTTTTATCAGTTCCTCATGACTGCTCCAAAAAGCAGGTGTTGTTATCCATATTTTACAGATAAGGAATCTGAGGTTCTGAGGAATCCCCATGCAAACAGTGAGTGCTTTACGCTTCAAAAGTTCTTTTTTATAGTTGTCATCTCCTCCCCTTTCCTGAACTCCGGTCCCAAATTCAGGGTGGTGTGCACATTCCTTTCACACTGAGCCTCTCTCCCTATTCAGTGTTTTGTCACAAACTGTATTCACCTCAGATCTTCCCGATCCTTCTGGCAGTTTCCAAGGAAGTTCCCAAACTGGCAGGAAAAGACATGGTCATGGATCTCCAGCAGGAAGATTTCATTAAACTCAAAGGCACAGGGAAATTGTTCCATTAATTGCCAGATACAGTCTAGGAACTGGGTGAAGACAGGGGACACTTCTTTGGAGTCCCCATCCAGATGGCCACACCTGAGAGATGCAAATAAAGGTAAAGAAAGACAACATCTCACATCTGGGATTACACTGTTTGGAATAGGCTACAACAGGGGTCTGCAAACTTTTGAGATGGAAGAGCCGCCCAGGGGTCAGCAAACTGCGGCTCGCGAGCCACATGCGGCTCTTTGGATACATACATGTGTCTCTGAAGTAAAATTGAAAATGAAAACGAAACTATTATAGTTTCATTTATAAAATTTTTAAAGGATATTATTCACACAATGGTGATTATGTAAAAATATATTTATGGCTCTCATAATTTTTAAATTGTTGTGAGGGACAGGATTAGCTCTTCCAGAGGTTGGCAAACTTTTGAGACGGAACATACCCAAACAGCCACACGTGGCTCGCAAGCCGCAGTTTGCCGACCCCTGGGCTATAATGAGGTCACTTTTTGTCTCTGTTGTCATTGGCAAGTAAACACCTCATGCCAAAATGCCACTCAGAATCTCAAAGCTTGTTAATCCCAACAAATCTCTTAGCTACTGGCATCCTTCGCCATCATCCAGGTTGTAAGCCTTTTGGTCATCTATTCTATTTCCTCCTACACCCTCTTTACAATAGAATTTTCTCCAGTGATACAAATGTTCCATATTTCTGTAGTCCAATATGGTAGTCACTAACTAATAAGCACTTGAAATTGTGGCTAGTGTGATTGAGGAACTGAATTTTTAACTGCAGTGTTTAATTATAATTATTATAATTTAAACCTAAACAGCCACATTTAACTCTTGTGAGTCAGGACCATACTTACATTGTTTACTGTAAAGTTCTTGATGCAAAATAGGTATTTAATAAACATTTATTGAGTGAATGAACAAACTTATCCTAGAACTGTTTAATGTTTCCTCCCCCATGATGCCCTCTTTACCAACTCTACCATCCACTGGAAACTCTATTCCACTGGAGATAAACATGGCATCTTTGGCCTCTACATGGTGTGTTCTAACTTCTGACTTAACTAAAATATGCCTCACCAAGGGCACCACCTCTTCCTGAGGCCCAAGTCAAATGGAGAATGCTCATCATTTCCCTCTCCACATATCATAATTCAAAACAGGGCAAAGGTTGGCTCAGCTTTCTCCTTGCTCCTACCACTGCTTTCTATCATTCTTTTCACTCTTAAAAATACTTCCCTTATGAGTCATGCTGTTTAGCTAATACTACCTTCCCCTTCCTCAATGTTGTCTTCTCCCAGTCTCTGGGTCACTTCCCCATGTTTTCTGAAGAATCTGACTCCTATCTTAAGTCTTATCTTTGGGATTCATGCAGATGACCTACACTGGCTTAGCAGGTTCCTCAACTAACTCAAATCCAATTATCTTCACTGATCTTTACCTTTCCTCCACTATCAGCCTCCCATATCCGTGGTCATAGGCTGGATCTTCAAGTTACCCAGAGGTTCAAACTGCACTTTAAAATTTTAATCTCAATATCCTACACTGACTGCCATATATTATATTTCCAAAGGCTGCTTATCTTACCTCTCCAGCCCTTATCTCTGAACCTCTCAGCTTGCCAGATTCCTACTGGCTTCCCTTTTGTCCTTATTATCCAGCCTGTACTCTATGGTCTGCCCCATCAACTATTCTCTCCCCATTTTCTTCAACTTTTCTGGTCTTTCTTGTAATTATTCACATTCAAAATCAAGCTATAGATGAGCCTAAAATGTGACATTTTCTGCTCACAGATTCAGACTGATGAATGCTGCTTGAAAATATTATGGAACCATGCAAACTGATGCCATTTAAAATTAAGTCTCCAAACTCACCTAGAAGTTAGTTGCTCCCAAATAATCTTTACGTATGTCCTTAACACCATTTTCCCATCAACCTTACAGCTCGTGCAAATTTTAAGCTACCTTCTCAAACCCCTAACTTATTTCACACTGGTGTCTACAGTACCACTAGGAAAAGACAGGCCATCAAGTAAAAATATCTAACTTCTGCTCTGACATTCGCACACTTATTTCCTTCACTGCCTGTCCTTCCATCCAGTCTCCATAGAAGATGTGTTCTTAATTATTGCTAATGCTAATCTTTTCATTTAAATTGTAGCTTTCACTCCCTCTTGTCTCCTCAGGAGTCTTACTCTTCCAAACACCCACTTTCTCTTTCAAGTCTTCAACCTTATATTCTTTAATGCTCTAAAAAGCCACCAATTTCAGGAAGCCTTCTTTGCCCCAGAATGGGTTAGGTTCTTTTGTTTATATTTACCTTTGTCTTAGCACTTATCACACTATACTATTGTCACCTTGAAGCTGCCGACTCAATGCCCCTGCGCACTGATCCTTTGAAGTCATAAGGAAGTGGCTTGGAATGCTAACACCCGAGGGAATGATCTCGGTAAAACTTCCTTATCAGGTGGTCTGGAATGCTGATGCCATCCCGAGGGTCATACACATGTGTGAAAGCACAACTCATGCTTAATCACAATGAGTTTTGGTGAAGCAGCTGCCAGTCTAATTGAATCAATTAACTGAATATAGATATTCAAAATGACCTCTTTGTGACAGTTATAAATAAAAGCCTTATGCCCACCAGTATCAGGGCTCACTCTCTCAGTCTGCAGAGAAGAGACCCCTGGCCTGCAGAAACTCTACTTTTGACTCCTGTGCTTTCTTAACCCTTTGCTGCCCCTCCTCGAACCCCCCAGCCCTTGTCACGTGGGACATCATATCTGGTGCCCTAACGTGGGGCCTCGAAGAGGGAAGGAAGACTTCAAGTCTAAGAAAAAGAAAAAGAAAAAAGGTTTAACGCGATAGGGCCCCAGGG
This sequence comes from Hipposideros armiger, assembly GCF_001890085.2. Taxonomy (NCBI): domain Eukaryota; kingdom Metazoa; phylum Chordata; class Mammalia; order Chiroptera; family Hipposideridae; genus Hipposideros; species Hipposideros armiger. The sequence goes on along the minus strand of NW_017731604.1, from coordinate 1,269,469 downwards.
AGGAGCCACGCACAACTACCAGGATAAAGAGGTAGGGAAAATCCAAGGTAAATGGAAATTTACTAAAAAAAAAAGAGAGAAACAAAAAAACTTGTGTGAAAGAGTGTGAATGTGTGAGTGAAAGAAACGCTTACTTTCTTTCTAGTTACAAACATGGGAAATGCTGAGAGCCATTTCTATTTATATTTCTCTATTCAAACAGCTTCTTAAAGCTGGGGGAGCTTGAATTTCAGACCAGAGATTAGAAGAGTGTTTTTTTTGCCAGTTTCCTCCGTTTTTTCTCTTTTAATTCTTTTTTATTATGAAATACACATTTTTTAGACTTAGTTTCAGCTGTACAACACAGTGCAATAGTTATACTTTTTATGCCTCGAAGTGACAACCCGCCTCCCCCAATCCACCACCCCACTTCCCCCCAATATCATACATATCTATTATAATTCCCTTGCCTCCACTCCCATACTATACTCCACGTTCCATGACTATATATATATATATATATACACACACACACACACACACACACACACACACACAATGGAGTATTAATCCTCTATAAAGAAGAATGAAATCATACCATTTGGGACGATATCGATGGACTTAGAGAACATTATGTTAAGTGAAATAAGTCAGTCGGAGAAAGACAAATACCATATGATTTCACTTATATGTGGAATCTAAAAAACTGAATGAACAAGGAAAGTAAACAGAAGTGGTCTCAGAGATGTGGGGGTGCAGCTGATGGCTACTAGTTGGGAGGGGGGTGGGGATGACAGAGAAGCGGGAGAGATTAGACAGCATAAATAGGTAACTACAATATTGCTACAGGGACATGAAAGACAGTTCGAGGAATATAATGAATAATGTAAATATTTTGTAGGGTGTCAGGCGGTCACATGTCTTGCATCATGGATGGGCAAGAGGCTTGATCACTGCACTGTACACCTGAAGCTGATGTTGTATAATATTGTATGTCAACTATAAATATATATATATATATATATATAGAAGAGTTTTTAAAGGTAATTGAAAATTATTGTTCCTGGTCACCTAATTTAGGAATAGTAGACTTAAAAGCATGGGAGGAAATCGGTGATGAACTCCTTGACGTACAGTATTCAGGCGTTCCTCTCCCAACATACTATCATCATTGATTTTCTTTTCTGTAGGAGAGACAGAGACCATATCTGATAACATAGTCTCCTTAAAACCTAGCATACTGCTTGGCTCAAAGCTTGTTGAAGAAGGACGAATAAATGAATGGACCCAAATGGCTAGAGAGTGACAATCAAATGCAGTTAAATGGATACACACCAATGGAGGAGAATACAGCCTGAATTGTAACTTCCTTGAGAGTAAAACATTTTATGTGCCTTTTGTATCGGCTCAGTGACTGATATAGTATGCAGCATATTGTTAAGTATTTGGTCAATATTCGTTGATTGTTCTGATAACATAGGTAAAGTCTCAGTGAGGATGTTTGGCTTATAGCAGACAGTAGATGAATGTAAGCCCTTGTACTAACCCTTTCTTACTAGAGAAATCTGCACCTGTCTTTTTTCTGATAAAAGGTTAAAAGATGCATTGTCTTAGATAGTATTCCCTCTGCCTGAATAACCTTCTCATACGACTGTTCTGTCTAGTAAACTTCTATTCATCCCCCCAAATTCATCTTTAAATGCTGCCTATTCCTGGACACCTGTCCTGACTTGTTCAAGCAGAGTTAAGCACTTTTTCCTCTATGATCCGTGATACCTTATTCTTCCCGGAAATATTTAACAATTTGATATAATAATTTGCACACTTTGAAGGCAGAGATAATATTCTAGTCACCTTTTCAGCCCTAGTACTATAGCAAAGTGTCTGGAATACTTGTTTCTTGATGAAAAGAGATTTATGCCACGTTCAACTTACTGCTCCTTCATATATAAGAACATACTGGATTTTGATAAACCTCACCTGAATGACCTTTATTTAGCCTCCTCCTTTAAAATGAGGGTAATTTTACCTTTGGGAGAACTTGTGGCCCATGGATATCCATTCCTTCTCTATCAGGATCTTCATTTTTATACAAAAAGAAAAGTTTGCATTAGGAAAATCATAAAATGAATTAGCCATACATACAAAAATATCAAAACACTTTCCTGAAACAGGCTTTGTATAAGTTTGGATGGACTGATAATAAATAAAGTTAATTTCCCAAATGATAACTAAGTAAGTAACTTGGATTTCCTTTAAAGGCCTGCAAAGGCTGCCTTCAAAATTCAAATGCTCTCAAGAGAAACTATTCTGGATGTGTATCCAGTGTCACATTTCTTTTCGCTTTTACATGATGTGTGAGCCATAACTAAAGGAAATACTGATAAACATGATATTAAATTCAATCTATGAAGAAACAGGGCTTCAAAATCAGTACTCAGGTCTGTACCAAGAACAAATCTCAGCATAAACCTATTTTCAACCATTAAAAAAAAAGCATTTCCAAAAAATGGGGATTAACTCCAATGTGAGTTCTGTTTCTTAGGAAGATCAACTAAGAAGCTTTGGATTCAGCAACAGAAAACAATCATGAGTCTGACATCCAAACAGCTGACATGTTGAAGATGATGAACCCATCAAACAGTCTATTTAACAGTCATCTAGTCAGCTTTGCAAACTTTTTGAGTTTCTCGTAGCCCTTACAGTAGTCTATTACATCTGTTACATATAACTTACCTTCTGATAGGTAAGAAATTATGCTGAATGTACAACAGAAAGTATATGGGGTGTGATCAAACAATACAGTGAATGTTTAAATAAAAAAATTATTACAGTAAAAGACACATTGCCATTAATTCCCCTCAAAATACTCCCCCTCGCTTCAAACACACTTATCCCATCATTCCTGTCATTTGCTGAAGCAGTTCTGGAAGTCCTCTTTTGTGAATGTCTTTAGTTGCACTGTTGTGGCTGCCTCAGTGTCCTGAATCGATTCAAAACGTTTACCTTTCATGGTCATTATGACTTTGGGGAAGAGCCAGAAGTCACATGGTGCCAGATCTGGTGAATAAGGTGGATGAGGACACATCATAATGTTTTTATTTAACAGAAACTGCCATACCAGAAGCGATCTATGACACGGAGCATTGTCATGATGGAGGATGATTTACAGCACACTTTAAAACACACCGTCTCTCAACCGTAGCTCACACGCGACTGATTGCACCAAACAAGTTGAAACTTGTCACACATTGTAACTAAGGTTTAACAGGCCACTTCCCATACTGAAGACCTCTGCCCTTTCACTGGATGGCACTTGGCAGCAGCATTTACCATATTTGTTGATCACAATGGAAAGTCTCCATGTCAAATAAAAGGCTCTGTCAAATAAAAATGTTACAGTGTGTTCTCATCCACCTTATTCATTGGATCTGGCACCGTGCAACTTCTGGCTCTTCCCCAAAGTCAAAATGATTCAGGACATCAAGGCAGCCATGACAGCGCAACTAAAGACACTCACAAAAGAGGACTTCAGAACTGCTTCAGAAAGTGGCAAGAACAATGGGATAAGTGCGTTCGAAGTGAGGGGGCGTAGTTTGAGGGGGATTAATGGCAATGTGTCATTTACTGTAATAAATTTTATTTAAACAGCCACTGTATTGTTTGATCACACCTCGTATATAGTGCAAATGCCTAAATTAGTAGAAAGAAGCTAAATTGAAAAACAAAGCTATTTTTGTAGATTTGGAACTCCTTATACAAAACAAGTCAGTTGAGCATTCTTTTTGATTTACCCACAATCTGTCACTCATGCAAAGTAAACTACAATTTTGCTTGCTCTCTTACCATGAGACCTTTGAATGTCCTATAAAATGGATCTAGGAGGATGCTGGCCACAGAGCAGACTTGTGCTGTGCGATCCCACCCATCAGAACAGTGGACTAAGACATTGGCCTTTTCTACCTTCACCGCCTGTGAAGAAAAGAGGCAAAAAGTAGCATACACAACTTTTGCATACGATGCTGGGTTAATAAATAGGGTTATCCAATACCATCCCTATGGCACGGAGAACCTGGTCTTACTGGGCTACATGAATTTCTTCTCATAATATTGGCATCCTCTATGGGGAATAAAAAAGAAAATAAAGGAGTGCAACAGAAGAAGGAGAGCTTACTTAACAGGTAAAGAAAATCAAAACCAATATATAATTCAGAGTAAAAAGAAAAACAAGGGAGTTCTAAGTTCACAAAACTTTTATAGAAGACAGGATCAATTCTGAGAGAGAGGAGTGGGCGAAAGGAAGAATCAATGCCCCCCAAACACGGATAGGAGAGTTCTGCATTCCAGTCCCAGATCTAAAAATGATTTCCTCTGGAGTCTTTAGGCATTTAGTCTTACTAACATAAATCCTTCCGACTTAATATGGAGAGGTTTACCTGTCTTAGGCAAGTTTCTGTACAATCAAATGATGTAAAGATCTGGGCAGTTACTCAATGTGGGCAATTTTGGCAATGATAGATATTGAGCATCCACTTATTCATTCTAACACTTAATTATGTACATCTCTCTGTGCCAAGTATGTGCTAGGTATTAGAGATACAAAGATGAGGCTTAGTTTCTGCCTTCAAGGAACTCACAAACTAGGGTGACCAAAGGTAAATAAATAAATATAATACAGTGAAAAACTGCTGTTATAGAGTAATGTATAATAACTATATCCTTCTGTAGGAGTCAGGGAAGCCTGAGCCTTGAAGAAAGAGTAGCATTTCCTCAGATGAAGAAGAAGGAAATTTACAAGGTCTGACAATTAAGTTCATGAACTTGTTGCAAGGATGTTGCTAAACTTTTTTGATATCAGAGGGATTATTCATTATGAATTTGTACCAACTGGACAAACAGTTAACCAAGTTTACCATTTGGAAGTGCTGAAAAGACTGTGTGAAAAAGTTAGATGAGGGCCGGCCGAGTGGCGCGTTGGTTAAGAGCTGGCTTGGGATGCCAGAGGGCCCCGGATCAGATCCCACATATGAGGGCCAGTGACACTGCCCTCCACAGCTAAGATGCTGAACAACAGCTCAACCTGGAGCTGGGTTGCCGTGAGTCGCCGGCAACAGCGTAGGCTGCAGCCCCTGCTGCAGTGGGTTGCCATGGGCTACTGTGTGTAGCCAGCAGCCAGCGAGACCGGCCAGCAGCCGCAGTGAGTGGCCGTCCAGAAGCCGTCGACTGATGTGCCTCGCCCGGGAAGAGCGCAATGATGGTGTCAACTTGGGCCAGTGAAGCCACGTCCTCCACAACTAGACTGAAGAACAAAAGGACAGCAACTTGTCTGTTCCCCTTCCCCCAATTCCCCAGCGCTGTTCTCATCCCCCAATTCCCCAATAAAAATATTTTAAAAAAAAGAACTCTCAGCAAATTAGGAATAGAAGAGAACTTTAAAAAAAAAAGTTAGATGACCTGAACTTTTTGTCAGCAATTCATGGCTCTTGCATCACGATAATACTCTTGATGTCCATTCCAGAAAGTGTTCCAAAATTGCTTTGAAGGATGGACTAGGCGCTGGTGTCAGTGTTTAGCTTCCTAAGGGGAGTACTTTGAAGGTGATCATAGTGATATTCAGCAATGAGGTATGTAGTACTTTTTCTAGGATGAGTTCGTGAACTTAATTGTCCAACCTCGTATTCACTCATTCATTCATCCAACCACCTAGCCAATAATTACTGAGTGACTATATAAGAAACCCTATGATATGCACTGGGGATACAAAGGAGACAAACACTTACATGAACAACTACAAACCAATGATAACTAAAACAGTACAAGTCGTAAGTTCTACCAGGTACAACAAAGGCTCAAAATAACCAAAGAAAAGCAGACAACTAAAGTGGGCTTGTCAGATGAGTAGGCATTTATCAGATGGATGAGGAAAGAACATTCCAGGCAGGGGGCACAAGATGACAGCATGCAGAAATGCAGGAGGTATGACCCAGTTGAGGAACTCTTAAGCACATTGGTAATGGCTGAGGCTAGGCTGGGATTAAGGAGAGGCAGGCCTGCCCAGGAGGGCAAGGGTCAGAATGACAAGTGTGCATTGTATCTGGTGGCAACAGGGCGCCACCGAGGTGTTAAAAGCAGAGGAGTGTCTTGATAAGATGTTCTCACTGTGGTAGCAGTTAAAGAGAATGAATCGGGAGGACTTGAATTTGGATTTAGGAAGACCAATCACAGAGCTACTAAAATTGTAAAAGGCTATGAGGGCCTGAACTAGAGTAGTAGTAGTGAGGTTGAAAAGAAGAAGAGGGTGTTAAGAATGAAAAAGGATATGGGATGAAGAAGAAGAGTCAAGGATGACTATGAAATGTGTGGGTTAATAACTTGGTGGATGATAGTACTGTTAAAGTGAACACAGAAGGAGAAACAAGTTTTAGTTGTTTTGCGGAGTAGATAAGATTTCAGTTTGGGCCATGGTGAGTGTGAGGCAGTTGAGGGACATCCAATGGAGAATCCAGTGACAACTGGATATGTGGGTCGGAAGTCCAGGAAAGGGAGGAAGCTGGGCCAGAGTGTAGATTTGACAACTAAATGAATAGAGATGGTAGTGAAAACTGGGTACGGCTGGTGCTGTCCAGGCAGAGACCAAAGTAAGAGGAAAAAAAGACCTGAAGAAGCAGTGATTTTTAAAGGAAAATGCAGGGGGCATGGGGGTGATATTACAGGAGACAGCCTATGAAAAAGTAGCCTGAAAGGTACAAAGGGTTAAAGCCAGGACTACAAAATGGTTCAAAGATAAAAGGGTTAACAGTGCCAAATGCAGGAAAGAGGTCAAAATAGAACAAATTAAAGAGTGACCCTTAGAGGGCTGGCTGAGTGGCTCAGTTGGTTAAGAACTCACTCAAGAGCGTGAGCTCTGAGCAAGAGTCGCTGGTTCAATTCATGGCCTGAGCTGAGCTGCCATCAGGTGGCAGGATGGCTCAGCTAAAAAAAAAAAAAAAAAAGAGTGACCCTTAGATTTGACAAGTCAAAGGCCATTAGTGACCTCAGCAAGAGTAGTAGTAATGGTAGAGAAATCTTATCACAGTGAACTGAAAAGTGAAAGGAGATGAGGAAGTGCTCATGGGGAAGGTAAACTACTTTCAAGAAAGCTCTACCCAATAAAAAAGAGGACAACAACTAAAAGAGGATAAGAAAAGTTCTTTTTCTTTAGGAATGAGAAAGTATTTGAGCATATTTCTGAAAGATGAAGCCATTGAAAGGAATAGGTTTAAAATGTAGGAGAAAGAGGTTCCTTGAAGGAAGAGGGGATGGGATTTAGAATACAGGTAGAGAGATTAGTCATACACAGAAAATGGGACACCATTTTCTCTAAGGTAGCAAGGAAGGAGACACACACACAAAAAGTCGATAGGGATATTAGTAGTGGAAGATGAGAGATGACCTTGATTTTTCCATTAAGAAGGAGACATTCTTGAATATGTGCTTATAGAGAGAAGAGTAACAGTGGTGTAGCCAGCTTGAAAGCAAGGTACAAATTAGGCATAGCTGCTTGGTGAAACAGGACTGGGACCCAACCAGGGACACATAAAATAACTTCTAAGTGGCCCTAAGACTACACAACTACAGCTAAAATTATAGACCATGAACCTGTCTGTGATAGTACCAATTAACATGACTATGGGATTTATTTCTTTGTAGCAATGTTTAGTAGTCAGGTGTAAGAGCAGAGAATGTAGAGAATAACTGGGGTTAGCAAGGCAGGCAGAGTGGAAAGATAAGGGGCACAGTGGAATGGACGAAGTGCTATACCACCAGGTCTTGGCTAGATAGGGAAGAATGTGGGAAAAGGTGGAAAAAGGAGTTAAAAGTGTATATGTAGGTGTCTATGGGACAGAAGAACCAGGCTAGATGGAGTAGGAGTGAGAACTGGACTATAAAAGCTCAAAGAACTATCAGTGCACAGTGTGCAACAAATTATACAAGGACATTCAAATCTCCTGGGATGAGAAGAATCAGGATGGAGAGGAAGGTAGTAAGGCTGTTCCCAAAGCTCATAATGGCGAAGAAAGAATAACTAGGAGAGGTACAGAGGTTTATTTAAGTGGAATAGACCTGAAAGGAGGAAGGAGTTTTGTAAGGAACAAGGAAAATACTGAACTGCCATGGGCCCTGTGGTTCATGGGGTGTGGGAAAGTAAGTGACCTTTATAGTAGAGGATACAAAAGAAATGATATTCCTAGAAGGATAGTTACCTTGCAGGTAAGACAAGAGTCAGAGAGATCAGGAAAAATTTCTCAACCTTTTTAACTTCTCAGTTAACCAGGTACCTGAGGTAGTATCAGAGTTCTGAAAGTAGCAACTACACTTTCCTTAGGGCTCCAAATGGAGTGAAAAGTCACTGGTGGACAGGAAAAGATGCTGGACTTCACTAATGATTAAAGAAATGCAAATTAAAACAGGACAAAAATATATTACCTATCATATTGGCAAAGATTAAAAAGACTGATGATAACCATTACTGGCAATGTGGAGAAATTGGCATTGTTGGTGGGAATAGAAACTGCTGTGACCTATTTGGAAGGCAACTTGGCCACATCTAGTATTCATGCTCTTTGACTCAGAAAACTCACTCCTAGGAATGTCCACACATACAAATATATGTGTTCAAGGGTATCTGGTGCAATAATGTCTACACTGGTTGAAAATGGGAATAAGTGAAGTGCCCATTAACAGGGTACTAGGGTAAGTTCACATAGTGGGATATGATACAATCACTGAAAACAATAAAGTAGTACTGACTGAAATGACCTGGAAAATGTTCATCATACATTAAGTATAAAAAGTCAGATTCAGCACGATATGAACAGTATAATTCCATTTTTACAAAGTAGTAATCATATATATAAGTAGATATGTTGAAAAACTCTAGAGCTGCACTGTCCAATATGGCAATCACTAGCCAGAAGTGGCTGTTTAAATTGAAATTCACTAAGATCGAATAAAATGTAAAATGCAGTTTCTCAGTCCCACTAGTCACATTTCAAGAGTATAATTGCCACATGTGGCTAGTGGCCACCATGTTATTACAGATGTAGAAAATTTCCATCATCACAGAAAGTTTGAATAGTGCTGCTGTAGGGGCATACACATTAAACTATTACTGATGGTGTGCATGCTGTGGGGCAAACTACAGGGAACATTTACATTTGATGTTGTATGTTTCTGAAATGTTTACTTCTTTAATAATGGGCATGTACAACTTTTGTAATGAGGAAAAAATAAAGATAATGAGAGAGAAAAAGACAGAGGGAGGGGTACTATAATGATTTTGAGAAGAAGAAGTTCACTTTTGCCAGAATTTGATGGGCAATGGGGAGTCATTGGAGGATTTGAGTTTAAAGTGCCATTATCAGATGTGCTCAAGAAAGATGATTTTACAAGCAATTCGGTGGCCCAACTGGAGAGTAAGTAAGAAAAATGCAAATTATATTACAAAGTGAACAAGTTAGGAAGTTATTAGAGTACTTTAAGCAAGGGATGATGAATGTTTTAACTAGGGTAGTAGTAGTAGAGACTGGGGAGAAAGGACAGATTTGAGAAACACTTCTGAGGTAGAACTGACAGGAGTAGGCAATTGCCAGATGGAGGGCTAGAAACACAATTCAAGGCTGACTGAGTTTTGAAGCTCGAGATAAGGGATAGGTGGTAATGGAGATGGGGAGCACGGGATAATTGTGCAATCCCAAGCCTGTTTAGTTTTTCATCCACTCATTTTAATCCAATCAATACTTATAAGGTTGAAGTGTCTATCAAATTGATCCCTCTTCTCCATCCTCACTGTCTTTGGTTTAATAAAGTCTACTTTAGAAAGGGAATATAGATGTATGGGTATAGGGCATGTGAAAAAGGAACAGTATGAAGAATGGTTAGAACAGTAGTCTCGAAACAACCAAAGAGATCACACAGTAAACATTAGTAACATGTTATGTAAAAACTGTAGGCAACATGACTACAAAAGCCAAAAAGCATGAGGGCTGGATGTTTAAGGCAGTTAACTGCATATACTCTTCAAATCTTTTAAGCCAGAAGCTCTATATCTCATTACCTTCAAATGAGAAAATGACAGCAGAGGGATGAAAAGTCACTCTCTCCTTTTCTTTACTTCTATCAAACAACGGGGGTGGGGTGAAGAGGGAGACTTCTCATGTAGGTATACATATAGACAAAACTTCAAAATGAGAAAATGTACACTCTCAATTTCTTCATCCTCCTCTTCTTCTTCTTCTTCTTTTTCATCTTCTTCTTCTTCTTCTTCTTTTTATTTTTTTATTTTTTTTATATTACCTTACAAATGATAAAGAACCCAAGGTGCTGGCAGTCAGAAAATAAGTGTCACTATGAATGAGTGATGATGCCTGCCTCGACTGCATTGAGGCAGACCTATAGAAAGAAGTCAAAAAGGTCTGCTTTATACTCAGAGCTCTGAATACCCACTGACACACAAGCTCTGCATTTATTTACACCCATTCTTACTTCCACTTGATACCTTAGAATCAACGCAAAAATGCAACAGAGAGTATTTGAGCTGGAAGGACCATTAGAGATCATTTTAATGATCTTTTAATCTGAGGTTTAGGGGTCTGTGGGCCCTCTGAAATTGAGGTCCATTTTCTGTATATATAGCCATATGCACATTTTTCCAGGGGGAGAGGGCCAATCATATTCCCAAAGAGTTCTGTAGGCCCCCAAAATTATATCATTAGATTCTAGTCCAACTACCTTGTTTTTACAGATGAAGAAACTGAGGCCCAAAGAAGGGATGAGATTTGCCAAGGGCACACGGTGAATAGCAGAGCTGAATCTAGAAACTAGGTTTCTTTTCAATATTCTTTCCACCATGGTAAACTGCTACCTCAAAAGATCCCATAATTAAAGTTAGTACAAGTTCTTAAAAGTCCTGATTATTACCTTTGCAATGAAAATTCCAGCATCCATAATAGCTTTAATGTGTCTCAACCACCCTGAGCTCTCCAGGCCGCTAAGAAATTCACTCATTGTTGGAGTTTTCAATTCACAAACTAAGGTAGAAAAGGAAGCAAAGATTGAAATTTACAATTGCCTCAGTTTATTCACCAAAAAAGGGGTAAAAGTGGATCCTAATTTTGTAAATGAGGAAGCTGAGGCACAGAAAGGTTAAATGATTAGTTGGAAACCATACAGTGAGTCAGGAACAGTACCAGCACTAGAGCCTACCATATCTTCCAGCTCTGGTGTCTGCTGTCTTGAGTTGTAGAACCCACCCCCAAGCCCACAGAAATCTCTGAAGAGGAGAGCCAGAAGATTGAGTCAGCATCCACAGGAAAACACATCTTCTCTGATTAGAAAACACATTTGATCCTAATTCCACCCACTCATCCTAACTCTGCAGGCCCTTAACATCTGTCTGTACTCCCACACCCCCACCTACTCCCTAGAGCCCTGTGCAGTCTCAACAGATTGAAATACATATATACTCCTATGTATACCGGTTAATTTTCATGCACTTTGCACAGGTTATCCAGCAGAGGGCAATCATTTGCCTCAAAAATCTGTAAAAAGTCCTGTACTCCTATACTCCTATGTAATATTCTGGGACAAAAAAAGAGAGGAGGAAGACACCCGAGGAAGAGGAGCACTAATGTCCTAAAAAGGATGCAGACTGAGGAAACAGGGTTTGATAAGGGTCATGTAAGGGAGAGGTCCTGGCCTACACCATAAGTACAAAATTGAAGAAAAGAGAGGAAGAATAGGAAGTTCACTAAAGAAGGCAGGTTTTCACTATCTCTTCCTGAGTTGACATACCTGTATCATGGAATCCTGGGTAGTGGCTTTGGAAGAAATGTTCTAGACTCAAGAGTCCTTGTTGTAAGGCCCCAATCTCATCTTGCCCCCACTATGACTCCAATTATTTTGTAGTGATGACAGATGACCCAAATTGTCTGATATCAGCTTCATTCCACTGAAGTCTAAATTCACCCCCTTCATCAGCACAGTGATGAAATCAGACTGACTCCTTACAGTAGATTAAATGAGGTGATTTCTTACCTTGAGGATGATACAATGAATCCCAAATTCATTTATACTTATGTTGACCTACCCACCCCTAAACACCCGCCTCTGTAATTCTATAGAAATTATTTCCATGGCAACTAAACAAAGATGGACTCCAATGGGTTATGAAACTGCACATCTTAGTTCCTCTGCTAGACTGACACTGCTATAATTCAGTACAATGTAAGCTGGGTTCATAGTATAGTCAAAAACCTTATCACCTATTGACTCTGCTCACCTGGCTGCTTTTATGTTCCACCCCAAATCAGGCAAGCTTTTTGTGTATATAATAATGCAAAGCTATGGCCTCTGGCCTAGCCAAGGTGAAATCCTTGTACCTTCCAAGAGTTTCTGCAGGCTGCTCCGCATCACATGGATATTCTCAATGGCCATGAACCTGAAGCGAATGTTAGCATAGTTGTCTTCATTTTCATACCCCTTCCCAGCTGCTCGGTTGGCCATGGCGTTCAACTGTAATAGATGAGGACATAATAGAGCATATTAGGCAGAGGATGAAACAACAGGGTTCATCAATCTCAATGCCTTATTCTAAATAGTTTTAAATCTTACCCATTTAAAAAGAAGTTAAATCATAGTGTCCTTCAATAAATGATTAGATAAAGAAGATGTGATATATATATACACACAATTAAATACTACTCTGCCATAAGAAAAGATGAAATAGTGCCATTTGCAACAACATGGATGGATCTTGAGATTATTATGCTAAGCAAACTAAGTCAGATAGAAAAAGTCGAGAACCATATGATTTCACTGATATGTGGGATATAAAACTGAAAGCAACAAAGGAACAAGACAAAGAAAGAAACAAAAACTCACAGACACAGACAATAGTTTAGTGGTTACCAGAGGGTATGGGGGGAGTGGAGTGGGGGCTGATAGAAGAGAGTAAAGGGGGTCAAATATGTGGTGATGGAAGGAGAACTGACTCCGGGTGGTGAACACACAATGTGCTATATAGATGATATATTACAGAATTGTACACTTGAAACCTATGTAACTTTACTAACCATTGTCACCCCAATAAACCTTAATTTAAAACAAAAAAGAAGTTAAATCAGACAGGGTACATCCTGGAATGGAGACTTTCACTGGTTTTTAGATCAAGTATCTTATTTTTTTTTATACTTTTATTTTATTTTATTTTTTTAGCTGAGCCATCCTGCCACCTGTTAGCAGCTCAGTGGCAGCTCAGCTCAGGCCAGACTCGAATCGCTGTTGCTCAGAGCTCAAACCCTTGAGCGAGCTCTTAATCAACTGAGCCACTCAGCCGGCCCCTAGATCAAGTATCTTAAGTAACAGGTAGTATAGAGAAAGAGAGAGAGATTTTGTCGTTTTGTTTTATTGTTAAAACCCTGCTTAAGAGATTGAAAGGTTATGGCACGTACGAGGATATATGATCTGAAGAAATGAAATAATAATTTTTGAGCTTCCCTTCACAAACGTTTTCTCAACTGAAAGGGGGTACTGGGAAACATGAAAGTTCAAAAATCTTTACAACTGAGAAGCTCTAAAAAGAAGTCTAAGAACTTCAGGGCCAATTTTTAAATAGCTATTCTAGAAAAATGTCTAAAACATGCACAAGATAAATGCCTTTCACCACTAATAAAATTGAAATGGAGCTACCAAGACCTGTTTTAACACTATGTTAAGCTTGTGGTAATCAGAGTATTTCTAGGTTATAAGAAGAATGTTGGGCAGGGGAGGGAGTAAATAAGACTTGCAGAGAGGAGATATTAATACAATAACCAGAAAGCAGCCAAAATACCTTTTATGATAACTACCTTACTAATCAAATAATTTTTGGTTATCTGGGCCTGTGTTTTCATCTCCCAGTATTGTGCATTTCAGAAGGCAGGAGGAGCATGTATCTGGACAGGGTGTAGTTTTTGTATTAATAGAAAAAACGCCACTAAAACCTCAAAAGCACAAACTATTCATGTTAACACATTCAGGGGGAAAAAGTCTATGTCAGCATATTCTGGTTAGAATGCAAGATACTCATGAAAGGGAGAAACATGATGGTCATTTTGACTACTTAGCACACAGACTAATGTCGCTGAGATTTCATTAAATTAGTGACAAATGTCAAAGAAACATCTGTGGAGGTACAAGCAACAGCCACCTAGTGGCAAGGAAGTTTGCTATGATTGATGAATGCTTCAGCAAACAAAACAATAATTACAGCAGTCCCTATGCAGGTCTGGGCAGCACTAGAAAGGCCAGCTAGCTAGCTACATGGTAGCACTATAAACTCATTGGTAATATGTTTGACAGTTGAGGCACAGCTATTTTTTTATATTTTATATTTGCAGCCTAATGTTCAAGTAGGGAAGAGATATAATATTTACTGAACTCCTTGTATGTGCCATGCTAGACACCATGCTAGATCCTTTACCTGCATTATCTCATTGAGTCCTTACTATCGCCCCTCAAGATAGGCACTATTATTATTCCCATAAGAAAACAGTCTCAGAGAGGTGAACCAATTTCAACCAGACTCATATGGATAAGGGCTGAAGGCAGGATCTGACCCCAGGTTTGTCTGACTCCTAAAAATGTAATTTTGTCACTACAGTTCAGTTTCTACTAAAAGTATAGATCTAGCCATTTAGGAGAGGGTGATTGCTAGGCATTTCCAGGCCTTCTGAGAGAGGGAAAAAGGAATCTGGTAAAAGGGGCTTTTTGGTCCTGGGCTTGGAAAAAAAGGCACCAATCCTTTAATTTTTCAAAAGGTTGGTGTTTCTCTTTACCATTTTAAGGTTATTTAATCTTGACAAAGATAAAGATTTGATTAAACTCTTTCCAATCCCGAATGGCAGATGCAATTATGGTTGAAGTAAGACATCAAACTTCTGAGAAACTGAAAAATAGTGCCTAAGCAGAAAGGAAAATTATTCTCTCTCTTGAGTCCAGTCAGTGGTAGGTAGCTCTGGAGAATAGCCAGTGAGAGATTCCCCAAAATGTGGCAGACAGCTGTCTAAGACCACTATCTGGTTTCATGTGCAGCCAATCGCTCAACTCTGATGCCACAACCACCTGGCTTAGGCTTAGGTCTAAATCACTGACTTGGCGATCAGTAGTTAGCAATGAAAGCTCCTAGTCAGCTATACTCCACACATCAAATTACAGGAAAACTTGCTTCTTTCTGGGGCTGTTTGTGAAAAAGACAGCCTTTAGGAAAAGGAAATATGTCCTTTACTTGCTTCATGGGGCACAATTCTTCTACAATCCCTAACAGAGCTAGACAATATGTTGCAGGTTAAGGAATTAATGCAGAGAGCTTAGGTTGATACTTAGGTTGATCTGAGGTCCCTTCTTTCTGTAACATTCCCATTTGAAAGAGAGAGACCCTGGGAAACACACTGAAACAAATCACTCAGTATCTGGCTCTTGGAAAAATCAAAGGATTTCACTAGGACCATGTCCACTGTCAAAATCCATGGAAAACTTATGTTTCTGCTCCTTTCTTTTTCTCTGGGACCAAGACTTGAACTTCACTTTATTGAACTGGGAAAAACTTAATCAGCAAATAGTGCCGGATGTTTAAAAAAAATTATTGCCACATGAGCTAAATAATTTTTGTTAATCATATAGCAGTCGTATTTGTGAACCCGGCTCCTTCAGGAGATACCAAAGTATTACTAACCCACTGTGATTTCATGCATTATTTACAAAAAGATATGTTGGTATTAATAAGTTTCCAGTGTTAAGTTGAAATGCATTCTCTGATAGTAAATTTATACCACAGAAGAGGAATACTAAAAATTCTGATCGATGAAAAGATCTAGTTAAAAGACAAGGGAACATCAAAGAGCCTCTAGGCATTCAATTCAGATGTCACAAATTCAGGAAGTCTAAAAGCCAGGTTATTCAAAGTATCTTTGAAAGAATCAAGGACATCTCAGTCTTGCTTGATAGTAACAGGCTACAATAAAAGGAGCTCCAAATGTCTTGCTCAAATTATTCTACACAATGTCTGACACAATAAGCCCATATACACAAATCTAATTTTCTCAATAACATTGTGAGGTTCAACATGTAGGGATGGAGATTATAAAATGAGTGAAGAAGGAATATTAAAGAGGTCATTGATTGATAGATACCTTTGGTCTTGTGTCTACAACATACATAAACTGGTTCCCCGGGTTCGTTTGGCTAATGGCCTCTAGCAAGAGCTCATCATCCATGCAGCGGGAATAAAATCCAGACAGAGGCTGGCTACAGCGGCAAATGGCAACCTGTAAGGAAAAAAAAGTGCCAGTTGAGTGATCATATGCACAGGTGGTCAAAAATCCTCCTTGATCCCAGGTTTGGTGAGCAGAGAAAGATGAGCCAACTCAGAATAGTGCAGCAAAGAGAGGTGTAATTATGAAATGCAGCCGTGCCACTAACATTGGGCTCAGCCTCCTGCCTCCCCTGCCATGTGAGCTGTGTTACCACAAACTGCGGCTCAGAATAGCCTTGTTTTTCCCTTCTACTTGGCTAAGATTTTGAACCTAGTCTTGGCAAATCTAGACTATAAGAAAATCACCTCTTGAGTGCTTCCTTAATAAAATTCTATTCTCAATATGTATTAGGCTAGTGTTTTTCAGAAACTGCCCTGCTTTTTATAGTCGTCGCAGTAATATCACCCAAAGAAACCAGAGGCTGGCAGTGGCAGCAGAATTCCAGATAGAGCAGATATAAGAGAGCAGGATTCACTCTCATTAATGTCAAATCAGAGGGGCTGGTTTGTTTTGAGCCATTTCAATATAAAAACCACATAGCTATTTAGCAGGTATGTTTGGTAATGATTAGTTAATGGACTGCATTGTACTTCGGTGTACTTTTTTTTTTTAATTGGGGAACTGGGGAGGGGAACAGTGTTGGGGAATTAGGGAAGAGGAACACTGTGTTTTTCCAGGACCCATCAGCTCCAAGTCAAGTTGTTGTCCTTCAATCTTAGTTGTGGAGGGCACAGCTCAGCTCCAAGTCCAGTTGCTGCTTTCAATCTAGTTGCAGGGGGGGTGGGGGGGGTGGGGGGGAGAAATGGGTAGTCCACCATCCCATGTGGGAATCGAACCGGCAACCCTGTTGCTCAGAGCTCGTGCTCTTAACCACTTGAGCCACTCAGCTGGCACCTCGGTGTACTTTTTAAGGAATCTGCTCACCTTGATAGTTTGACACCAAGACACTCACTTGTATCACTATACTCTTTAGCATCTGAATAGTAGCCTACTTGAGAAAATGACTATTTGTCTAACTCCAGATCTGAGAATGACCACAAGAGGGAAGAATTATTATCCCATCCTATGGAAAAGGACTCAAATGAAGGAGTTAAGTGCTCTTTCCTACTGCCTTAAATTATAAGTGAGAAAGAATCAAGGATGTCCGTGTTGTAGTGGGAGGCCACAGTCCCCAAATATCCTTTCATACAACCAGCTCCCTTTCATTCAACAACGTCCCATCAAGCTGGAGCCCGCAGAGAAGGAAAGAAACAAATGCACACACCAAAAATGCTACTTAACATCTGCAGTTTACAATTTACAAAGTACACATATATTTTCTCATATGTGATCCACTTAAAAACCCTCAAAAGTACTAAAGTTCAGAGAAGTAACTTGCTTGAGATTACATAGCTAGCAAGTGGCAGTGGTGGGAATTAAACTCACATCTTCTAGAATCAAGTTTAGTTCTCATGAGAGAAGTTCGCTCAACTCACATTGTTCTCTCTGTAGAGGTAGGAGAGCACAGGTACCCGTTCTTTACTTCTGAACTTTGAACTTCCAACCACTGTTCCCAAGGTAACAGATTTAGGAACCACTATTTCAGGAGGGTAGGTACTGCATATCTAAAAGAAAAGTCAATTTTTTAATCTCAATATATATATTTTTAATATTTTTCACTTGATACCAACAGTTTGGAATAGCAATCACTTAAGCATTAGCTTTCTAGTATTTATCTTAGAATCATCCATTCCTCAGAAACAGGAACAAAAATATACTTGGTGTAATAGCTTTTCCAAGTATGCTATTATTTTGTAGAAAGGAACACACTGAGATATTTAAGAACAAAAGGTACTAACATTATAGGTAGAAATGCATGTTATAAGTAGAAGTGCACATATAACTGTACCCTGAAATTCCTACACTTGCCTATCAGAGCAAACAATGTATATCATAAATAAGTAAATTAAAACAAATAGACTCAAATATAAGGCAGATAGGTGGAAAAGGAGAAAACATGATGTACTCTTTCTTAAAATGCATATTCAGTTCCTAGTTTATGCATCTTGAGGGCCTTTAAAACACCAGTCTGGGGGTAGAAGTGTTAACATTTCAGGTATGAGTTAGTCTATAAAAAGACTGATACATTTTCTCAAATTTAGCAGCTGTTAGTGGTTGATTACCAAAATATATCTTTCTAAAGAGACAGTGACAAAGTATTATAATGGCACAAACCTAATTCTAATCACTCCTCTAAGTAAAGAACACCCTTAAACTTTTGACAATGGATCAAATAAATAAAAATATTAATAGGCAAAAAAGTTTGAGGTAGATTAGGTTCTAAGTAACTCATTAAAGTAAATATCCTTAAAACACAGAACATTTGAAAGAGAAAAAGCTCTCTACCCATCACCTTACCTGGACTCAGACTTTGGAGAAGTGGGTCATACAAAGAGAAATAAATGGAACTTCTCTAACAACTCAGAAGGTTACATGCATCCCAGGTGCCAACCCAGATATTTCAGGCCTCATTTGGGGGACTTAGACATATATTTTAACTGGAAACAATTCACCTCATGTCTATTCATTCCTGTCAAGTATGGCCCTAACATGCCACCTCACAAATGGTCCTGCTAAGTGACAGCTCATCAATCGTCGTATCTAGTGGATATTCCAAACTGTGTTACCAGAAAGCCATTACAATTACTGTCTTTTATGATAGTAAAAAGCTGTAAATAAAGATCCATCAATTCAGAGATACCACTTAAACATCAATGACTCCCTGTGCAGAAAAGTTATCATAGCAACCTTGACTGCTATCCTTAGAAAGCCCTGCTTATAAGGTTGGCCCTTGGTTGATGCATGGGAACTTGGATTTTGGAAGGGTTCCCACCATTCCTTAACTGGTAAGAGTGACTCACCATGCCTAAACTGTTTGTACAAACAATGTGGTTTATGCCAAACTCCTATTTTCCTTCTAGGCATCTGAAACTTTGGTATACACTAGGCAGAGAGTGCCTGCATGAACCAGGCCCCAACAAAAATCCTGGCCACTGATTGTCCAATGAGCTTCCCCTACAGACATTTTCCACATGTTGTCACAATTTCCAGCTAAAGGAATTAAGCATGTCCTATGTGACTCCACTGGGAGAGGACTCTGAAGTTCGTGCCTGGTTTTCTCTAGACTTTGCCCCTTTTCGCTTTGCTCATTTTGATTATACCTTTTCACTGTAATAAATCATAGCCACAAGTACCTGTGTGTCCTGTGAGTCCCCCTAGTGAGTCACTAAACCTGAGGGAGGGTCTTGAGGACCCCCAACACATTCCCAGACCACCATATTTGGCCCAGAGCTCTTTACTGAGATCTAGACTCAAATACTTGGTATCAAATACTTGATATATTTTGGATCACCTTGAACTCAAGTCTAAAACTGAAAACATTGTCCTTTTCTTGTGCTCCTTATCTTGCCTAACATATCCATTACCCATTTGGTCACCTCAGCCAAAAACCAGGAAACCTGGGACGCATACTAAAATTCTCCTTCTTTCTCCCAGCCACATTAATCTGTCACCAGGTTCTTTCAATTATACCACCTAAATATCTCTTAAAACCATCTCCTCCTCTCTCTCCATCCATAGTCATCACCTTAGTCCAGATTCTCATCACTTCTCATATCATTCTTCTGTATTCTTAGCTCCAGCACACCAATTCTCCATACCACTTACCAGTTATCTTCCTAAAATACAAATGTACTCACATTCCTTTCCAACTTAAAACTATAGTGACTCCTGTCTTCAGGATAATGTTCAAATTCCTTAATTTGGCCATGAAGCCCTTCATGATCTGACTTCACTTCCTGATCTCTGTCTTTCTCTCCCTGTATAAATTAAGATAGATTTCCTTCTCCAGACTATTTCCCAAAGTGTCAGGCTGTTTTTGGCTTCCCAGTCTGAATTCCATAGCCTTTATCTATGCTCCCACAGTGTTCTATGCTTTAGTCTATGACAACTCTGACTCAGTGTCTCAAGTGCTGTAGGCACTTAATAAATGCTTGTTGCATGGCTGAATGTCGAATGAAAAGGAGAGACTGTGACTGATTTTTTTTTCTTTATTCAAAACATTGTTTGCTGATATTCTTCTGTTTTAATTAAATGAACCTAAAGGAAAACAACAATGACAAAATTACCTCATAGTTTCTGTTGGCATCTGTTATGGTCCAGTACCTGTTGGGTAGTCCCATACGTTGAAAGTCTGATATTGGGTCAATGAGTTTCCAACCAAAGTCCCTCATCTCTTTTGAAGATTTGGGATTATAAGAAAAAGCATACAGATCTTCAGGTAACGCTAGAGCAGAGAGATAGACACAAAAACACAGTTAATAATGAGTGAAACTTACAGAACTCCAAATAATGCAAAAAAAAGGCTATATTTCCTTTCTCCCAAAGAGAATATTTGTCAAACAGTCCCAGAAAAGGACAATGATCTGTATACAAGGTTGCCTTTATGTAAGGAATGAGAACTGGAATATTGTTTTGGAATCATCTTTTAAATTAAAAAAAAATTTGTTAAAGTCTGTCATTTATTACATGAACTGGAGTTATTTTTCCTTTATTTGTTTTATTAGTTTCAGGTGTACAAAGCAACATAATAGTTTGACATTTACAAGCAACACAAAGGAATAACCCCTCCCCAAGTCTACTACCCCTCTGACATCGTATATAGCTGTTACAATACCATTGACTATATTCTCTATGCTGTATTTCACATCCCATGAATGAATATATATACATATATGTGTGTGTATAATATATAAAATTATATATAATTTTAATATATAAAATTATAGTTGACATTCAATATTATTCTACTTCAGCTTCAGGGGTATAGCACAGAGGTCAGGCATCTACACAGTCTACAAAGTGATTCCCCCTGATAAGTCCAGTACCTATCTGGTACCCTACATTATCTTTACAACATTATTGATTTTCTTATGACACCAATATAAAGCAGGAACATTCTGTCTAGCTTCCTGTGAATTAATGGATAATGGACTGAATTGAAGCTTCAGGGTTTCACAAGTGGAGAAAGTGGTCCTTACAAACGTTTTTCAACTGAACTTCAATATCCTAAGTGTACTGTTTGTTTTAACGTTTTACAAAACATTAACACTGTGGGCCGGCCGAGTGGCGCAATGGTTAAGAACTGGCTTGGGACGCCAGAGGGCCCCCAGTTTGGATCCCACATATGAGGGCCAGTGACACTGCCCTCCACAGCTAAGATGCTGAACAACAGCTCAACCTGGAGCTGGGCTGCCGTGAG